>NC_092126.1:193723650-194024440 GCF_043159975.1 Macaca nemestrina
CAATCACCAGAAAATACATCACCAAATACTAGCAATTGTATAATCAAAATTCAAATTCACCACCTATCATTGCCTCTACTGCTTTCACTATGGACCAAGCCATTCTGATACCTTACCTGGGTTACTAAACACATCACTCCGTGTTAACTATACATTTCATCTTATAGTCAAAATCATCTAGTAAGAGTAGTTTGGCTCATATGCATTTTATAGAAAGATAAAATTTGGTATCATTTATATGTGGCAATTAACAGGTTAATTAAAAATAATAATGACAAAAATTTGTTACTATGATTATCCTGGATAAAATAAACATTAATATAAATTTCTGTTGTTTTCATTTGGGGAACTAATATTGTCACCATTGTTCACAATGTGGACTACGTTGGCACAAGCTCGGAAATATTCTGGAAATATAATTCAATTCTTGTAATTCAAAAACTTTTCGTAAGATTTTAACTTCAAAGGTCTATGAAAACTATACAACATAAAGGATACCAAATTGCTTAGAATCATCTAGGTAGACAGATTCTATTCCTCTTATTAAGTTATTATAAAATTATATTTTCTTGATAAGCACTCAGAAATAAATAGCAGCGAAGTAATTAAAAGGAGAATAAGAAGTACCCTAATTGTGGACTAAAATGGTCAAGTCTTGTACTGCTAAGTAAAATGGTGAAAGTGAATTCATTGATGTAACATGAGACATCATTAGCTAAAGAAAGTTTTGAGAACAAAATACACAGAATTATGATCAAAGTGATTTCTCTGACCTTAGTGAAAATAGTTCTGAGAAGCAAGGAATAACTTACATAATTAATTTTTTGATCATTGTATTTATTAATAAAAATTATTGCAATTGTGCAGCATGGAGTAGATTGAATGGAAGGATGGAAGAGATGTCAATATGAGGTAAGTGATGAAGATGAATGTACATATTTTTGGTACTATACCAGGACATATTATATTAAATTTTCTTTTAAGTTATTTTAATTTATTTATGATATTATTAGCTTTGAATGAATATTTTCTCTTATTAAAATAAATACAAATTATAAAAAATGCAAAATATTCTATCCATCTCCATATATTTTAGTTTGGATGAGGCCAAGAACCATATGTGTTGTATAATTCATTATATCTTAGCTCCTGACAAATAAATATTTGTTACATTGAATTTCTCTTATTACTATCACCATCAACAAATATCCACTGATTAAAGTATAAGCTAATACGTTTAGGATTATATAACCATTTTATCAAAAATGTGTATCTGCAGCCTATTCCTATCCCCTGACCTCCAGAGGATGTACACAACTGCCCACTCCATATCTCCAGTCGCATGTATGATAGTCATCTCCAATTTAACGTGTTTAAAACAGAATCTCCCGATTTCCCTTCCTGAATTTCTCCTACTGAAATTTTCCCCCTCCATTTTATGTCAGCTTCATCCCTTCTCAGGCCATAAACCAGAAAGTCATCCTTGACTCTCATCTTTCTCTCAAATCCTACATCTAACAGTTAACAAACGCTTTTAGGTCTATTTCAACTTACATATCAGGAATTACACATTACAAATTCCTGATATGTAATTGGAAATAGACCTAAATTGGAAATAAGCATTTCCCACTATCTCTACTCCTAACACTCTACTTCAAGCCACAAATATTTCTCCTATTTTTGAGACTCCTAACTGATCTTTCTGGTTACCTTCTACAGTCTATTCTCAACACAACAGCCAGAGTGATCCTGCCAAAAACTAGCTTATGCTCAGACACTTTCAATGACCTCCTGTCCTGCTCACTGAAAAGCCACATATTCTTACACTGGTCCACTGCGCTCGGCAGAAACTGCCTCTTTCTTACCGTCACTTCTGTGACCTCATATCACACTGCTCTCCCCCAGCTCGCTCTGTTTCAGCCACCTTGATGCTGCTCCTCGATGACAGGAGCTATATTCCCACCTCAGAGTGTTTGTGCTTCATTTTGTGGTGCTTTCACCCCTGAGAATCCACAAAACAGACTTTCTCACTTCCTTTAAGACTTATGTGACCACCCTAATTGTTATAGTCTGAATGTGTGTGTCCTCCTTCCTCCAAATTTCATATGTGGAAACCCTAACTCCCAAAGTGATGAAATAAGGAAACAGGGACTTCTAGAGCTAGGATTTGGTCATAAGGTCAGAGCTTTCGTGAATAGGATTAATGCCCTAATAGGCCCTAAAAAACTCTACTCTCTCTGCCTCTCTACACAAGAAGATGGTGCCATCTATGAACCAGAAACCAGGCCCTCACCCGAGACTGGAACTTGATCTTGGACTTCCCAGCCTCCAGAACTGTGAGAAATAAACTTCCACTGTTTATAAGCCACTCAGTTTATATTTTGTTATAGCAGCATAAATAGGACGAAGATACTAAATTTGGTATTGAAATTCCTATCAAACTACCTTATTCCTCTTTCTTTTTTTTCCTCCATATAACAGATCACCAGATAACATAATGCAAATACATATTACTTACTTATCTTATTAGACAATCCCTTCAATAGTCTGTAACCTTATCTTGTTAGATGATCCCTTCAATAGTCTGTAACCTCCATTTAATCCAAGATTTTTGTTGTTTTTGTTCCTTTCTGTGCCTCCTGTGTCCACACTTATTTTGTGTGGCACAAAATAAGTAACCAAGGAATATTTTTGAATGAATGAATGGATTTGCTGCTAAGTATGTAAATAGTATCCATGAATATGTAATAAATATTTTAAAATTATATAGTGTTCAATCATGTTTCTACACTTCAAAATAAATATATAGATGTCACAGGCTCACAATGTAACAGCTGAAAAGAGCTAAAGATATAATAGGTAAAAAATCAATTCAAATATTAACAAAAATAAGAATAGGTTATGTTTTCATAATTTAACATGAATGTATGAAATGGAAATGGGAAAAAATCCCCCTTCAAGGGGAATGATGAAAAATTCATTTATGGCATAGAAACAACTAATATAAATATAACAGTATTTCTTTAATTAATTTATAAGTTTGCCAAAATTCCAACCAAAATTCTACTGATTTTTCTTTCAAAAATTTTGCAAATGAGAACAACATAAAGAGTGACATAAGGAGAACGAAGAAAATGTTTTAAGGTACTGCGAGGACAGTTAATACAGGTAGGTACTGCCCCAGCAAGGAAAGTTAGGAAAAGCACTTCTCAGAAAGTATTGATTGAAATTAGATTTGGAGAAGGAAGACTAAGAGTCAACAAAGTGAGAGTGTTTGAGGGTGGAGGATGAGTGTCTAGTGAGAGGAATTTGCAGAAATGTTTAATCACATAGGAAAATGATTACATCACTTAGAAAAGCCTATCTTGGCCAGGCACAGTGGCCAAGCACGGTGGCTCACTCCTGTAATCCCAGCACTTTGGGAGGCCAAGACAGGTGGACCACTTGAGCAGCAGTTTGAGACCAGCCTGGCCAACATGGTGAAACCCCATCTCTATTAAAAATACAAAACAATTAGCCAGGTGTGGTGGCACATGCCTGTAGTCCTAGCTACTTAAGAGGCTGAGGCAGGAGAATAACTTGAATCCGGGAGGCAGAGGTTGCAGTGAGCCAAGATCGCACCACTGCACTCCAGCCTGGGTGAGAGAGTGAGACTCCATCTCAAAAAAAAAAAGAAAAGCACAAGATAGCTTGTATATATATCCAATTATGTTTACATACAGAAAGAAACACGAAAATGACAATAGGGTTAGTGTGTGAGTAATGGGTTGTGAATAATGTTTATTACTTTTTCATCATTTCTATGCTTCTCAAAGAGTATACAATGAGAATATTTTGTAACAAATGTCACAAAATGAAAAGGTTTGTGGCTGAGTCCTTCAAATATCTTCTGTTGTTTGAAGGTATTAAAAATTGTAGCTCACGCTGAGTTAAGCTCACTCATTTGGGATATCAGGAGCATCCATTTGTTTACTAAACTATCAAATAGGCTGCCTTGTTACTCTTTTTCTATATATCATAGTAGCAATAAGCCACTCCATGCTAAGCTTTGGCACATGATTAATGTGTCAGCATGTAGGTGCTTTAGTGGCCTTTGGCATTCTATTGCTAAAGGTGAATTCAGCGAAGTCCAGCAACGTGCATTTGCCAATCCCATAAAAATGCAGTATAAACTGTTGACCTGCCAGTGCATATAGCAGTGAGTAAAGTGTAATTGTATTCAACTCACATACTTCAGGTAATAAAGGAATAGTTTATTATCATTGCAGGTGCAGAAACCTGCCAACATTTCAGCCATCTGGGCTTCCTCAGGGCAGTACACGAGTAAAATATGTGAATGAGACATGTGAGTTGAATTCAGTTTTACTCATTCTTTTCCTGTTATGGGCTCGAAAGAAACTGCATTAAATATTTTGCAAAAGTCATCTGCAATGTTAGTTTACTTTAGAAAGCCATCAACTTTTAGTAATTTAAGCCCATTAGTTTTCTCATTGAAGTGCTTGTGTCTGAATGATAATGGGTGTTCAGATGGCATTTTATAACAAGAGAATTGTGTTAAATGTAATATAATCGGATAAACAAAGTTATAATTCCTCAGGGGTTAATGAACAATCTATCTTTTAACATGTTTCATCAAATGTGATATCAAGTCACAGAGATCCTATTCATTAGCAGTTAAGCATATGCTATCACAACTTATCAGACTATTTCACCGTTAGTAAAAGACACTAGACCATCTCATAGCTAAAGGCAGAGATATTGTGTGAGACTCCACACTGCAATTTTACAGCCAAAACATGTTTATTTCACATCAATGAGTTGTCGGATTTGTCCCCACTGCTAACACAAAACTAAGTAAAATGATTAGGACTGAAAGTTAATGGCAGGGTCAATAGTCCCCTTATTATTATATTCCCTTGGTAACTAATTACTTACAATCACCCAAAATAAGGGAATTAAAATTAGATTTTTGTTTTGTTTTGTTCTGACTGACAATGCAATTGTTAGTAAACAAAGATGTTTATTCTGTTTTTCTTTTTAATCTGCACTGCTGATGGTGGTAAAAATCCAATTCAATTAAATTTGAACTATTTTAATGATACAGAAAACAATGACACCAATAGCTTCTCATAGAAATAATGTTAAGTGCTAAGATCTAAGTTTGTGGGAACAACTATTATAAGAACCAACTGTACTCTCTCCCCACCAGTTTGTTCTTTCTGTCCCTTTAAATGAACCAGGAACACCTACACAGTGAGCCTGGCAGTTACCCAACACTTTGGGAGGCTGAGGTGGGAGGATTGCTTGAGCCCAGGTGTTCCAGGATGCAGTGAGCTATGACGACACCACTACACTCCAGCCTGAGCAACAGAGTGAGACTCTATCTCGAAATAAATAAACAAATACGTAAACAGGATAAAAAGAGTTTATAGTAGGCACGGAAGACTCTGCCACAAGTATTCTCTAAACCTTCACGGTTAAACCCAAGATTCCCTAGGTATTTCCTGGGGCTATAGGACATCTTGGCTAGTATCTTGACTCCCTGGCATGTGGTCCCTTAGCTTGTTTATTTTGACCCACCGTTGACCTCAACCTCTACAGTGAACTGAATGTTTCATTCTGCTCAAATGTCGTATGTTGAAATCCCAGCCTCCTCATGTGATGGTATTAGGAAGTAGGGCCTTTAGGTGATCAGAGTGGAACCCTTATGAATGGGATTAGCGCACTTATAAAAGAGACCCCAGAGAGTTATCTCACCCTTTTTGCGCAATGTGAGGCTATAATGAGAAAACAGTGGTCTACAACCTGAAAGAGAACATCACTAGAACCCAACTATGCTCTTGCCCTGATTTTAAACATTCAGTCTTCAAAAGAAATAAATAAATCTCTGTTGCTTGTAAGTAAATTAGTTTCTGACACTTTGTTATGGTAGACTGAACCAAGATAATATCCTTCCGAAAATGTTTTGCATGGTTTATCCCACAATGCTGATTTGCCCATCCTACCCTGACACAAAATGGGAGAACATAATTTTTTACTTAATTTCCCAAGCAGTGACTCTTTATTTATCTTAAATGTGACTTTTAGGCAAGTTTTTGTTTTTACTATATTTATATAGACAAGCACAATGGGATAATTCTTCATTTTGTATTTCAGAGTACCAAGAGTTAATTCAATTGAACATTTTTCAACATATTATTTAATATCAAACCCTAAATTAACTCATTTTGCATTTTGCCATTTCCAAACAATTCATTATTAAGCATAATATGTTGATGCCTGTAATCCTTGACCACATTTCTGATAGTAATTTAACAGTATAGAACACAAAGAAAAGAAAATACTAAATCATTTATGACGCTTCTGAAGAAAAATTAGGTAGCATATAGTTTGAGATAATCTACTACTAAGGGAAAAGTGTTCAGCCAACTTAGGTAATTAAATAAGTCATGTTTACAGCAGGTTTAGAGAAACTGGCCAAAATCCAATAGATCCGTTATGAAAGAGTACAGAGTACTTAACTAAATATGTGCTATTTTCCTTTATAACAATTATAGAATGTGGGTTCAGCACCTGAATAGAGATAAAATAGATTAACATCGATTTCTGAAAGGAATAAACCTAAAATATTTATGCAGTAGTAAACTAATAAGTTATATGTAGAATAAATATTCTATTCTAAGTTATATAGTAGAATAAATATGCATGTTTATAATGTCTACATAAGTGGAACTACACAAGCTTTATACTGCCTCACTGCCAATAACCACTAAACTCCAGCAAAAAGAAGAATCTCTTCATTACTATAAATGGAACAGTGTCATTCCAAGAAATGTATAAGAGGGTTGGGAAATTAAAGAACGAGCATGAACCAATGCAATGTTGCATTGATTTCCATCTTAATTAACCTGTAAATAATGTATAATTAGTTAAGATTAAAATTTTATTGGCCAGGTGTGGTGGCTCATGCCTGTAATCCCAGCACTTTGGGAGGCCGAGGCAGGTGGATCACGAGGTCAGGCGATTGAGACCATCCTGGCTAGCACTGTGAAACCCTGTCTCTACTAAAGATACAAAAAATTACCCAGGCGTGGTGGTGGGCACCTGTAGTCCCAGCTACTTGGGAGGCTGAGTCAGGAAAATGGCATGAACCCAGGAGGCGGAGCTTGCAGTGAGCTGAGATAATGCCACTGCACTCCAGCCTGGGTGACAGAGTGAGACTCTGTCTCAAAAAAATTATTATTATTATTATTATTATTATATATAATATATAAACAATTCTTGACATCTTTACTGAAATAAATAATATTTTGTCAAAGTGTCTTGAATAAATCCCACATTATGTCAAAAGGGAAGATTGAAAATCTATATGATATATCACTGGATTAGAACCTGCTGGAATTTAATATGAAATGTTTAATTAACAAGGGAAGAGCAGCGTCATCAGTGTGTAAAGACATGTGCATATTTTATTTGTTAGGCTCCTCTGAAGGGCAGTGCATGGTACCCTCAAGAAATAGTTTAGAGGGCTGCTTGGGGTGAGGAGACAGACCAAAGGACAAGCCTGAGAGCAATAGGTGCTGATTTTACTGTGCTCCTTTTTTATGGCTGCATAGTATTCCATGGTGTATAGGTGCCACATTTTCTTTATCTAGTCTATCACTGATGGGCATTTGGGTTGGTTCCAAGTCTTTGCTATTGTGAACAGTGCTGCAGTAAACATATGTGTGCATATGTCTTTATAGTAGAACGAATTATAATCCTTTGGGTACATACCTAGTAATGGGATTGCTGGGTCAAATGGGATTTAGAACACCCACATTATTTTTATAAGCACTTTTAGAGTGGTTGTGGAATATACTGAAAGAATTCCAGTCTGCTATCTACTTATTGAATGGCCAGGATAAATAAGTAAGTACGTACTTTCTACAGTGCTTTTTAATTTTTAAAAAAGTTTATCTCTAAAATAACATCATGTCCTACTATATCCTGGAAAAAAGAGAGTTCTGGAGTCAGTTGACCACGTATGCACCTGTCTCCTTTCCTACGTTGTAAAGTTTTTAATATGCGCTGGCTTATCATTACACCACCACAAAGCTTAGGACTGTGTCTTTCATATTTATACCCTTAAACATCTACTAACTATAAGAAGTAGGTTAGCTCAGGAAAACGCCAGCTTTAGTAATGACCGGGAAAATTCTGTTCCGCCTTTTCCTAAGTGGAACTTCAAGCACTGCACTATTTTGATTACTAATAACATTTATATATTATTTTAGTTTCCTTCTTTTTAAATTTTCTATTATAGAGATCTAAATAAACTATTGTTTATTTTCTCATAATTTCTCTTAAACAATTATGCAAGTATTATTTTTTTATCTCATGGAAATTTCTAATTTTGGTTTTATTTGAGAAGCATTTCATATTTCACAAAGTGGCTCACTCTTTCTCTCTTTTTCAAAGTATTACATATTTACAAGTGGAATAAAAGGAAAGTAACCACGCATGTCATGCATGTCATGCATGTCATGGCCATTTTAATTATGACATCCCAGCAATTTAATAAACTAAGTTAAGATAATTATTAGTTTATTTTATAATTTGATACATTTACGGCTTTGATATAACCTTTCCTTAATAGACTGTAATTTTTGATGTTCAAAAAATTAAAAACTGAAATACTTAAAATACATAAATATTCTATTCACTATTATTATTTCTTAGATGTTCTGTTCCCCTTCTTCTTCTTCTATTTGTTGTTGGTGGTGTTGTTTTTGTTGCTTCCCCCCACCCCTTGGCTCCTAATGCTTCTTTTAATATATACACAATGGGTCATGTAGAAAATGTAAATTTCTTTCTGTCTGTGATGTTTAATTGCTCTTTCTCAGCTGCTCAGTCATCTAGAACGTCTACTTATGGTTTTAATTACTGTTAATGTTCTAATGACAATGCTGCCAGAGAAATAATTTTTTTAAGAAAGATTGTTCAAAAATAAATCACTGTCCCAGGTGTGGTTTTAATAGTTGCTACCTATATCCAGGGATGTATGCTTAAGTTTTAAATACTATATTTTGATTTGTTTTAAAGTAAATATTTAAACATACATTTTATCTAAACGACAGACTTTTTAGATCCAAAGAGAATAATTATCAGCAGTTTACATCCATGAATTGATTCAGCAGAAAAAGTATTGATCGAATGTTGTATGCCAGGTGCTGAGTTAGATGATGGGGCTATAAGGAGCGAACTTCCCAGAAAGAGTAAATCATCTGTAAGCAAATAAGTATAATTCAAAGTGTACAGGTTCTGTTCAAAAGTATGTGCAAAGTAGGATGATAATAAAATTTTAGCTAAAAAGAGTCACAAAATACAATTTAGTTATAAAAGGTTTTGCATGTCTCTTTTCTTTGGCTTTAACCTCTAAAATTATGTTCCTAGATTTACAGTGTCTTCACATTTCTATTATATCCTTGTCCCCATCCTTGTATACTGATACATTTTTTTCTCTCTCTCAATATTTCTTGTTAAATGTTTAAAAATAAAGTAAATTTCATGACTTTTTTGAAGACAGATTGTGGAACTATTCAATCCAACCAATGTATCTCACTTTAATATCCGTGAATTAATGATTATTTATTTAATGTCCATTAGAGTGTTACACATCTTAAAGGACCTGAAAGAAGATTAAGACAAGATCTTTGAAACCAGCCATCAGTCTTCTAGATAGAGAAAAAACAAATATACATGTCTCCTTAAAGTCTCTAATCCATTTATCTATTAATTCATGCATGCATGGAACAAACATTTATTGAGTGCCTATTATGTACTTGGAGCAGTTATAGGCACAGTATTTTATATCCAAGAAAGCAGTGTGGAGAGACCAACTAATATATAGATTGCATATTTAAAAAGTAAAAATGCAGTAAACACTTAGTACTCTCTGTACAGAATAAATGAAAATCCAACTCATTACAGATCAGAAAAACTGTATGTTAATGGAAAGAACAGTTATTTTAAAGGCATTTGCGGTAATACAGATAAGCTTCAGACCTCCAGATCCATGTAGGTATGTAAAATTGTCATGTAGTTGTATTACAAGAATCTCAAACTTAAGAAACAGTTAAAATAAACCACTTAATTACTCAGCCTCCTCTCCACCCAAATCCTTCCGACAAACATTTGTTCTCCTTCGTTCTTCATTAAATCACCAAACAGCATCCCCATCACCTAAGTTGTTCAAGGTGAACATCCTTGGTGTCTTTCTTTTCTTCGTTTCTTATATACATAGATCTATAGATTCTACTTCTGAAATCTCTCTAGATTCTCTCTAGTTCTGACTATCCCATCTGCCACTACTCTACTCTGAGTTTAGCTAACTGTTATGTAGCTTTCTCGTCTCAGTTAAATGTAGTTTTGAAGAGACACCAACATTCACACTATAGTATCTAGTATGACAAAGTCTTTGATAGTAGAAAACTGATTTCAGTAAATATATATTAAGCTGTGCTTATTCTCGGACTTAAATTCAGGAAAAATGATAAAGTAACTGGAATAAGAGAACAGAAATATTTTCATTTTCTTTGTATTTTAAAAGGTGATACAAAATTTGGTCTTAAAAAGTGTTCTGGTTCTTAAGATGAGATTTGAATTGTTTTACAGACCCCAGACATTAAAAGTGGCTGGACTTTCACCCTTGTTTGTAAAGTAATTTTACATGAAAAGTCAAATAGTAGAACAACTGTGAACAATTTAGGAAAAATCACTCTGACAGAGAATTTCCAGCTGGCAAGATCTTCACCTTCCTCTGCTTATTTCAATGAATCATGAGAAACAATTGCAAAATGTCACAACTGTCCTCTAGCCTCTAAATTTAAACAGGAAATAGCTCATTTAATTATGAATTTTCTTGCAAAACATTTTCAAAAGCATACGTTTATTTTACACAGACACAACTAAAATGTTTCAGTGTGTCCCGTAACATTGGGGGCATAAAATGACTAAAAAGTTTAGAGTGGGGGAAAGACTTTGAAGGTTGCATTGGAAGTGCCATGCATCTAAATTTATGTGCAAGTGAGGACTACTCTCAACTGGTTCACATTGTAAATAAGACCCTTCCCCCCAGAGAATTTTGAATGTCCCTCCCATGCTACAGTGTGCTAGAGGTCTCAGCATCCAGTAAAGGACTGCAAAAACTCAGATTAGCAAGACAGAGTGACTATATTCCATTTACAGGCAACCAACCATGCACAAAACATATTGGAAGAAATATTTGCTTTCACAAAGCTTTCTCAAAACACTAAGATTAAACTTATAAAATAAACCTTTCCGCATTCGAAGATGCAATAATAAGAACTTTATGCAAATAGATATAACTCAGAGATAACAGACACCCACACACAGGCACAGGGTATAGAGTACTTCAACCAACAAAGAGAAAGGAACAGCTTATGACAAGAATTGCAACAGACCAGAAGAGACAGCAGTTACGTAGCCACACTGATCAAGTTTGCCTTGCTTTTTTATATACCATGATTTGTTTTACTGTAACTTGCAGGCACAGTGATAATAATCCTTTCAGCCCTTTTAAGGCAGATAGAGCCTCTGGACCTATAGTTTCCAGCCACAAGCAACCTTATCTATTTACACTAGTTTGTTGCCATATAAGTATTGCCATTTTCTATCTGTGTCAAGACCTGAAAATATTTGAGAAGTATTGAATTAATGAAGAGTAAAATATACGAAGTTTTCATTCCTTTTTACCAATTCTTTTATTCTTAACAGTTCTTGATGGTGTCCTGAATCAAAAATACCTTCACTTATATTCGTGTACATTAGTGTGTCCCAAACTTTAACATCTGCCTGTTAAATCATTTCCTTGGTGATACTGTTTGCAAGAGTTTTTGAGAGCAAAGTCTCTGAGAAGCACTATATCTAATTTATTCCTTGTACTCTTAAATCTAGCATTTACTAAATTTGAGCACACCCTATCCCAGAGTATGGCTATTAAAGTCAAGCCCCAAAATATTCCACAATAAGAAGAAAAACAAACAAATCATCTCTCTAGCTTGGAAATTCTGGTGCTAAACACCAGGAGTGGCTTATATATGATGATTAATACTCACAATGTGGTGTTCATGATAGCTAACCAGGTAAATAACACAGAAAGCTGTTTTAACAGGGTTTATGTTTAATAAGATAAAAATGTAATTGTGTTACATTCACAATATTAAATTAAGCGTGACTTTTGCCAAATTCTGAAGTTAAAAGTATTTTTTGGGAAAAGGTTATTGAAACTCCAGATACATTTTACAAGAAAAGAATGTTGTTTTTTATTTAGAGTAATTCATTTTGGACTAAAATTCTTCAGAAAATAGAAATAGCAAATTCAGTAAACAGTAGCATATATACGACTCCTCAGGTAACAGTATTTGTTCAAAAGGAGAACATCATGAGTTTATTATTGTTGAAACAATATAGCTCTAGGAACGTATATAATCTTACTGATTTTTCATAATATTACTAAGACTGACAGTAATCAGTGAACTGGCCAATAGCATTTCCTGCGTATAAATACGAATTTGACTCACGTTTATGTAACACAACTGTGACAGAGGTGGCTTGCTGTCCTCCTGGAATCCAGGTTCCTTCTGCCATTCTCTGGAACTGTTTCTAGGAAGCAGTGGCCCAGAGACATTACATCCCACAGTTCCTTTTCATCTGTTTGGGCCATGTGAATAATTTTTACTTGTGGGAATATGAGAAGTATAGACTGCCTGGATTTATATCTTGACTCTGTCAATTTTCAGATGTGTGAATTTAGTAAAAGTATTTAAATTTGTTGTAGCCTCAATTTTATTCATCTGTAATACAGACTAATAAAAAATTCTGTTTCTAGTTTGTTTGTGATGAAATGAAGTAGACCAGTGCCTGACATATAGTCAGTAACATGAAGTTGTTCATTAAATAAAATCAAAGGAAATATTTATCCATAATTTCTTCCAGTTATTCTATTGTATGTGTTTCTTAAATTCGGGTTCAGGGAAAACTCATTTAAAGACATTATTTAGAAAACATAGTAAAAATAAGATTTACTTTGTTTTTTATTATGACTGAAAGTTAAGAACTCAAACCAAAATGAACCATGTACTAACACAGGTGGTAACTTAAAGATTGCCAGAAAATAAAATGCAATTATAGTAAATATTTTATTTCATTAACACACAATTATCTTAAATTAATTTTTGCACAACTCAAAAAACTCACTGAAAAATCAAATTCAGGTTGTCCCACTTTTTAAAATTTTGATTATTTTATGGTTTAATTGTCTCCTCGAAATGTTATATTGCATACTACTAAGAGAAATATAAAGGCATCTAGCTGAATACACATTTTAAAATATAATAGGAGAAATAAGGAAAATAATAAAATCACACCCTAACCTTTGTCTTATAAGACTGGGATGAGACATGATGAATCCAATACTGAGATAGGAATTATTAATAATTGGTGCATATACTAAAAATATACATTTTTTAAGTTGTAATGGAAGAACTATCTGAGATAAATACATTTTCTTGCTGATCTACTCTGTTTTTATTAGCTCCCCCAGCCAATCCAGGTAGTTCATTAGGTATTAGCTAATATGCAATGAGAAAAATGTTTCATAAGAGAAGCAATCAATATTAATTTTAAAAATTTATGAGTATAAAAAGAAAATCAACTATTGAATGATAAAAAATGTATTAATCCCATATAGAAAATTAAACAAGGTGGCAGTTATGTGATTTATTTTTATCAAATAACTAATAAATTAAGTAACTTAAGACATCCTAACACAAGACTAGAAAAAAATAGGCGGCTAGAACTAGTTCAGCCAAGAACAGCAGTAGATAAAAGCATATTTATATCTCTGAGTAGCAAATAATTGATAATCTAAACTTTACCTTCCTCAGAGTTATAGCCCTAAATTAATTAAAAATATAATTTTTTATCCATTAATGGACCTTTTAAGGGATTCTGGCTTTCTTTAATGTCAACAATATGATAGAAGCTTATACCCAAATCCTTGTTTGACCAACTCTTTCACTCTTTGTGAGAATGATTTGACAGTTTCTAGTGTACCAATAGGTACTCTAAAGCAAATATGTAGCTCATTAAAATAGAAATGACAGGAGATATTTTTGCATTTTAAACAATTATTTCTCCAACAACATTTTTAAGATTAAGTAATTTTAAGTAATAAAATTCACCATTGTGCAAATGAACATTTCCCAAATAAAGCACTTGGAAACTTTAAAGCTTCAATTCTGATGCCGTATTTTTCTGAAATTCTGCCATGTGCTAATCAGTGGGTAGGTGATTTCCTAGGTTTTCCCAGCAAATCTTACCTAGATCACTACAGTGAAAATCGTTGACTTTTTAAGATTCATGCCGATACCAAATTAATGGAAAAGGTATCATTGATGACTCATTGTTTTTGTTTTGCTTCACTTTGCTACTTAAGCAGATAAAAAGCCTCTTAATGTGTTCTAGATTTTGTTGGTGATAATAGGCTAACAAATCCATAAGGTGCATAAATTAGTAGACTAGAGTGAAATTTATTAACAGCCTGGAACACTGCTAATATCAGTATCATTACTGGGTTTTGCCTTAAATTACATCAGTAGTTCCCTTGAAGCCCATGGTGCTGGCATGGAAAACAGTGTGACTTGCAAATAATATTGATTCCTAGTGCTTTGGCAATGAAATTCAGCAGTCCTATCAATTAAACAAATGCCATCTTAATCCTACCCTCGTTTTGGTGGGGCTCTATGCTTGTCATCATACTCACTCAATGGCCAAAGGAAAAAATAGATGCAAAATCTTACATTTTAATTTATTTATTTAGAAATGGTATCTCACTCTGTCACACAGACTGGATTACAGTGGCATGATCATAGCTCACTGCAGCCTTGAACCTCTGAGCTCAAACAATCCTCCTGCCTCAGTCTCCCAATTACCCTGGACTACATGCATGCACCACCACATTGGTTAATTTTTTTTTTTTTTTTTTTTTTTTTTTTTTTTTTGTAGAGAGAGTTTGACTATGTTGCCTAGGCTGGTCTTAAGCTCCTGGTCACATGCGATCATCCTGCCTCAACCTCCATAGTGCTGGGATTACAGTTGTGAGCCACCACACATAGCCTTAATCTTGAAATATATTTTAATTTTTGCTTAACTGCAAATATTTGCATACCCTTAAAACTCAGTATTTTGGGCAATGTCTTTTCTGAATAACCTGACTCCTGACATGCAAACCCATGCATTCTAGGTATCTCCAACCTGGAAAGCTAAGAATTGGCATATAAGAAATTGAAACAACCACAAACAAATCTGCCTGTCCCAAGTGTTCCTCTATACAGCTCTGTTGCTCAGTCATCCTACAGTACAGTGGGTGCGTATCATATATTGACTGAATGATTAAGCAAATAAATGAATCTTCGCTTTTCTAAGTTAAGTATTTAGAAATAGAAATATTAAATGGAAGGCTAGAAAATATTCCAAATAGTCATATTTTTACTAAAAATGCAGTAATGTCTCTATTATTAAAAGCCTTCTATTCTTATGACCCTATGTGTTCTGAAGTTTGATACTTTATATAAAATACATAAGAGTAATAACATTTCAGAATTCAAAGGGCTTTGCAGAACTCCTCTGAGTCTCTCCTATGAGAAGGCTGGCCTGTGCTTTCTTTCTTTTATTTGGAATCCTCCTCTGTCCTAGAATATCCCAGGCAGACCCACCACCAACCCCAGTAGAACCCCAGCTCTATAGTCATAAGAGTTTAGTATGAACTCAAGGCCACCAGTGTAGCCCGATACCAGGACAGACCAAATGTCAGAGCTACCATCACCAAAGCATCCCTGAAGAAAACCAAATCTTCCATTCAGATTTCTAAACACAATGTTAAAAGTAATACAGTTTCTTAAGATTTGTTTTATCATCTCTCATTTCATACACTGCTGCGGTATTCTATAAGACACGTATGGTGGATATAGGATTAATGACAGCCTTAAGGCCCATTCAAACATCCCGTGGGGCCTACGCTGTGTGCCACTTAGCACATGATATAATCTAACTTGGGGTTTTCCAACTCTGGCCTGGGATTACCATGTCTTTATGACAATAAGACCTAAAAACTTTGGTTGCCCTGCAGAGGTAGCCACCTCAACACAGAGATTGTTCATGAATGAACAATCTTAAAGCTTCATGAATCTTAAAGTTTAACTTTACAGGAATAGCTTAAACTTCCTTTATGAAAGAAACATCTGGTAAATGATCTGGATTGAACATAGTTATAAGAAAGGAGAAGGAATTTTCCAAACTCTGAGAATGGTCTCCAGAGAGAGATCTTCCCAGTGAGTTGATCATCTGACTCCTGACTGCATCTGTCCCAGGTTACCAGCCTGTCCTGCTATCTGTCTTGTAAGAGCCATGCCACAATAAACTGCTTGGACATCAGATGGTGCCTTAAACAGTCTGCACTCCCTGGGTGCTAGTAATATCTAAACTAAGAGCATCAGGTTTGTTTTTTAAGTAACCGCTCCCCCCACACACATACACTCCCATGAAACTGCACTTTCTGAAAACGTTTATAATAGAAATTCTTGCTCAAGTCTATCTGGAACATTGTCGAACACGTTTGCATTAGACTTCCTCCTGGTGTTTTAGCTTCTGTTGTTTACCTGGAGCGTTAACGTGATCTTCGAATGCACTGCTGAGCTTGGAGAAAAGCCAGCTTACAAATGTATTAATGATAATCTTACATATAGTTAATGAACATTTTTCTCTCTATTTTACTCATATTTAATTAAAGTGATGAGGGAACATCGAATTAGATATTTATTATTGTTGAAAATAAACATAATGGGATGGTTACAAAGCCTCATATAAATATTTATTTGGAAAAAAATTGTATTCCACCTTACTTTAAATAAAAAGTATAGGACAAAGTTTGAAATAGGTAGTTAATATCTTGCTTCATGATAAAAGTTAAAGAATCACCATATATCCTATTGTAACTTTCCACTAAAGAGAGAAAGAAAAAGTTGGGGGTGGGGTTGGGTAGGAGGAAAGAGAGACAGAGAAAGACCATGTTCTTAAAGACAAAGATACATTACTAAGGCTGGGGTTAGATGGCAATGCTTCTGCTATTGATTTCCATGCACTTAAAGTCAGCGAAGAAAGCAAAACATTATCTAAATGAAATAAGATTTTTCAATTTCATAAATGGATTCTAAATACAATCTCAAAACTGCAAGAATTTTAGTTATTATTCCATGTTTTTCCAAAATGCATTTTTCAAAAGATGTTTCTAGTGTATCTAAGCACCACAGCAGCTTCCAAAGCCATGACAATGCTAAACATTTAATCATGGTTATACAGTTTCCTTTTTCTATTTCCTATGCAAATATACATAGGTACTACTAGCATTAATTACAATTATTTATTTATGTTTTGCTTTTACAGATAGCACCTGTAACGGGCAGTTATATGAATGCATGCCCACAATTGTGTATCTTTTTAAATATTTTAAATCTGCTCTCTAATGTATAGGAATCAATGCTAAATAACTTTTGTGTATAGTATCTACTAATTTCTGAGTCTGACAGCTAATGAATTTAACTATATTTATGAGAGATAGGTGCCTCCTATAAAAAGTTAACAGTAAGGGCAAAATCATGATAACTGAAAGAAAGACATACGATTGAGTTTAATAAACAGAAGAGAAGTTGAATTAAAATATAGAGGACACCCTCTCTTTATCCTCAGTCCTAAATGGGATCTGTACAGAAGGAAGGGGGTGTGGAGATATGGCTTCCCTGCTTCCTAACCTTGCCCAGAAGACATGTGATGGTACCTCATCTGTAGAAAAGCTTTCTGAAGGAAGTTTAGATTTGAGATGAATTTAAGAGACTGTGGACAGGAAATTCGTTGACGCAAGAAGATAGGTCTTATTGATCCAAGTCTAGATTTCCACGAAGCTTTGACTGAAAAAATAAAAGTAAGAAAATAGCAGCTGTCCTGGTCTGAAATGGCAACATTTCCTGAAAGAGGGTTGAGGAAGACAGGCAAACATAACTTGCATTCAAGCAGAACACTATATTTTTTCTACCACTTCAGCTGTTGTTCCTCATCTCCAGAGGCTGCCAGCCTCAGCCATTTGGGAAGCCAAAATGGATCTATTCTAGTCAATCCTCTTGTGGGTTAGGTCATTAGACCAGCAGTGTGGGACTTCCCAGAACAGATTTTCCTTCCAGTGCAGATTTGTTTTACTCTGGAGCAATACGCAAAGAAACTAACCACGAGGGTTCATCGTGAATGTTTTCTTGGTAGACGTTTTTAACCTCTGCAGCAGCTGCAGGATTGGAAAATGTATGCATTAAAGCAATTATTTTTTTAAATGGAAAAGCATAACATACCAGTAATGTGAGCATGATAAAGGGGTTTGTTACAGAAAATAAAAATACATTAAAATTAGTTACGAGACAGAAACTATGATTTTACAAATCACAAGCCCTGACTTTTTTTTTTAACAATATTATAAGGGATTCTCAATAAAGGCATACCAAGGAAATTAGACAAATTACAACCATTTGAAATTCAGTCACAGAAAGATATGATAGAATTTATGATTCTCTGCTTAAATATTAAACAAAGAAAAATGTTATATGCAGGCATCTCTTGCTATATAGCATATTTATTGCTATATTTATTGCTATATATATATGAATAAAGTCTGTTAATCCAAATAAATATGTTTTTTGAACCTTAATTATGTGTGCTACCAATATTGTGTCCCCTACTCGTCCACCCCAACAGCCACAAATCTGGATTGGTTGGGTAGAATTAAAACCCAAGGGTGAAAGAAACAAGCTGTCAGACTTTAGTTTAAAACAAGTACTTCAGGACTAGCTGAAAACAGTGTGGACTCCCTTTGAATATAGGGAGTTTCCGCTAACAGGAATAGTAAAAAAAAATTTGAATGAACATTTAGAATAATAATATGGAAATGAAAATAATATCAGAAAGATGATAGGACTAAATAAACTTTAAGCTTCTTAAAACACAGGGTTCATCTTTTTTAAGCAAGGTATTGTAAATTCATAAGGCATTGGGCTTGTGACTCCTCTCTACCTCTCTTATATTACACTACTCCTCTACCTCCTCATGCTGCCTGATACATAATTCTAGCCCGGCACTGAAAATGTTTTTAAATATTCACCTAAAGGATACCATTACCTGTAATGTTCAATTTTCAGTTTTGCGATTGTCAATTTTATATCTGAAAAGTTTCATGCTATCAAGAGATTATAACATAATATTGAATATAATCAATTCTCTAATTGGGCATTTACTTTTCTTCCACTGTACTCCAATCATTCTGCAATATTGATTATTGTATTATTATTATTATTGCAATTATTGTAATCTTATAACATGAGTTATAATATTGAATATTATAGACAAATTTAGAATCACTGGTATTTGAATTCAGTAGTAAAAAATATGATATGTAGTTGCTTTCAGCTTCTTTTTTGGGTTTTCTTTTTGGTAGTATTTAGAACTTTTAAGTCACTACATATGTCCAGTTTATAATTCAATTCGTATGAATAAATAAGAGTTAATGTTTCATTTCATATAAATTTATATAATTATTTTAAAGTTCTAGCTATATAATTAAAAAGTCATAAATATATCTTGCCTGTTAAAATTGCATTAATTATTATATAGGCTACTCAAAAATACTTTGAGTAGCATTTTATCCTAAGGGATATTGCAAGTAATAGTTGGGTTCACTGAAACAAAATGAAAAATGGATATCTGAAAAGGGAATACAGGTATTCTGTGTCATATAATTGAATACATGGAGTGTTAATCAGCTTATTTAATTGAATTGAGTGACCAATTAGAATCCTAGATGTTTTAAATAAATCATTTAGCACCTTTAAAAACTGAAAATTATATCATACTTTTTAAATAATCAGAATTATAAGTATATGAGTACATGAGAATATTCTTGATGCAAATGAAAAGGCTACGTGTTACCACAATTTAGTATTATTAGTCTTAGGTGAGGGCTTCTGGTGAACAACATATTGTAAGTCATGGATATCCTCATAGAAACAAAGAAAGTAGGTGTTGTCATTTTTTTCTAAAAATGGAAGGAAAAACAGAAACATGGTTCAAAAACTAATTAAACTTGCTGCAACAAAAATGAAAGCATTTTGATGCAACTTATTAAAGGGAAAATGCTGTGAAATTAACAGTAATCAAAAGCTAATTACAGTTGATGCAATAGGAACAGTCAAAGAATGCTTGATAACATTTATTGAACTAAAAAAACATGGCTGTCAAAAAAAGGACACATGTTGAATAAAATTCAAGTAATTACAGAAAACAGCTGAAGGAGAGTGAACTAGTAAATTGTATACAAAATAAAGAGAAATTTGAAATATACAATTCCTAGTAGAATCTTTATTCTAGTTAATGAACATGTCCCTGTGAGAAATAAGACATGGCCAAGAAATAATGCTTTCACTTAATTGTTCCTCTTTTATTACCCATAATAACTTGTAACTCTCAGATGGCGATGATAAATTTTTTCTTTCTTTTTTTACTGAATGAACTATTTTGTAAGATCTGTAAAGAATACATCGTCATTTCTTTAGTCTAACAAATGGTAACTAAATTCAGTATTTGTCTGAATGAGTAACGTAAAGACATAGGATTTTGATGTTTTCTTTCTCACCATGAAATGGGTGACCCTGACTTTCAGATTTGCAATTATGAGATATGACTACCTTTCCTTTTTTAGTCCCACTTCCCCTCATCTTCCTGAATGCCAATTATATAGAAGGCTAAATTGTGTGCCTGAGGTAAGAAGTACACCAATTGCAATGTGCATTCATTGAGCTGCCTATCATAGGGAGCAGAGTAGCTAGTACAAAGAAATAGTCCTAAGGTTAAAACCAAAAAAATGGCAAAGAATAATAACCATATGTTTTTCGTGTTTATCATTATGTATGATTAGCCTTTTATGTAAGATCTAAGTACAGAGGAAAAATATATAGACAGAGTATTATAAATATTACAAAATGGACAAGTGGATATAAAAATAAGAATTTTCATATATTTCTGAATAGTCATCTTTAACAGACTAGAGAAGAAATTATACTATTTCAATAACTAAAATGATGGTTGATGTTGCCAGAAAAGCAAGGGAAAAAAAATTGGAGCAGCTTTTTCATTCCTCTCAGGGCCTATGCTACACAATGAGTGATAGACACCAGGTGAACAGCAATGTTAATTAGGGTACTACAGTCTTGGCTGTTAAATTTGCTTCGGGGAAGAATAGCTGTGAGAAGTAGGCATTATAGTACTAAACCATGGCTCTCAAATTTCCAAGCATATGTTCAAGAGAGGGGCTTGACAAAACACGTGTTCTGCCTTCTCCACCCCACCTCAAGATTCTGATTCAGCAGGTCAGGCTAAGTCCAAAATATCTGAAATTTTAACAAGCACCCCCAAGTGAATTTGCAGTAAGAGCTTTTCAATTACATTTTGAGCTGTAGGTTGTTAGTTTCTTAAGGACAGTAACCCTTTATTAACCTTTGAATCATCCAAGTCATTTTAGTTACTTTCATAATTCCATCCCCATTCTATTACTGTAACTGGGTAAAAACCATCAATCTATGACTGGTATTTTATATATTGTATAAATATAAAAGATATAGTACAGAGTCAGTAAGAAGTAACTTAGTTAAATATCTGATGATTTTTCAACCTTGGCTGCATATCAAACTCACTAAGGGGCTTTCAAAAATACTATTTAAAATTTCAAAACAAAACCAAAATATAGAGATTAAGCTAAGGTCCTCCCTCTTCCCCCAAAAAAGCATACTATAACCAGAGCACCTCAAATAAAAATTTCGTAGAAAATAATTGTTAACATTATTTTTGAGTGCATAATATGTGCTCACAGGCAGTCTACAAACTTACTCTTCACAACAGCTTCCAAGGTGGGTTGCACAGGGCTCTGTGTTTAGAAGAGCTCCAATCTTGGCTTAAAGCTCTGCCATCAGTGATTTGTTTAATGCTCTGCTACTGCCAACTTGAAATTGGTCACGATGTTTGAGCAAGGGGCCCTACATTTTTATTTTTTCCTGAGCCCACAGTTTATGTAGGTGGTCTTGGCCAATGAGGTGAGTTTGATTTATGTTTCCTTTTAAAGATGCAGAAGATTCAAGGGTTTAAATTTAAAACAAGGGTTTAAATTCACATAGCTTGCAAGTGATGTAATGTGATCCTGCACACTGGACTTCTAGCCCCAGTGGTTAGTTCTTTAACCACTATTAATAAGATAACCACTTAAAATTTGATTTGAGTATGTACAGATGAAGTGATTCTAAAATATTGTTGTTGAAAACAAACAATCATTGAAGATAATCAAAATGACCAACTATGTCATCTGATTTATGTATGGTAATGATAATGCCCCAGTGAATTGGTATTGGTGTACTTATAACAGTAGACTACATATTATAATGGCTATGGAGGAAGCTACTGAATGGATAATTAGCATAACTACAGCATACTTTTATCACGATTTCTCAGATAAATAATTTCCTAATACTACTTAGAATAGGAAGCCAACACACTTTCATTATCATTTTTCTCTTACGGTAGAGTTTAATTTTAGAAGTTATGTGTAATGGTAAAAATATACTCTAAAGTAATATACCTGCAGAATAGTAACAAAGTACAGCACTTTTAAGCAGTATATTGTTTGTCAGAGTTCACTTAGATATTTTCAAGAAAAGATTCTTGTTCTAGCCCAAAATTCTCATGTGTGTTAAACGTCAAAAATGATGGCTGGAGCATGTCAGTCAGTTCCGAAGAATGAAGATGAGATGTAACTGACACACTTAGAAAAAAACATACGTGCTTTGTACCAAGTATCTTTCCTCTGATTCCTTAGCACTACCTCAATTCTAGCAGGTTAAACCCACCATGATGAAAATTTTTCTTCCTTAATATTGTGAAATCTCTCTGGCACTGTTTTTTTTTTTTTTCCCTAATTAAAATTGTAAGTAAAAGGAGAATTTTTTTATATTTAATATTATAGTCACTTAAAACTATTGAAAATAATTAAAGAAAGTTCTACTTGAGAAGCATGAAAACATTACATTATTCAGTTAACAGTTACCATGCTTATTTTCCTTTTATTTTAGTGGCACTGGTACATTTCAAGAAGTGAAGTAGAGATCCCCAGATTTTACTCCTCAAACAATATAGCACATGAAGTAGTTAGCTATATGATTTGAATTTGTGCTGTTAGGACAATGAGAAATGTTCTAAAATGAATATGATTTGTACACATGACTAATCATATCTCAGATCACGAAATGTCCCTTATTAAAATTGTTGCCATTTGAAAAAAATGCATTGAACTATATCATATGGAAACTGAGACCTTCATTTTTACAACTGCAGAAGAAAATGATCCTCCCTATGTCATTCATATTCTTATGCCAGTTCATATGTCAGTTCATATTCTTTCTCATACGGTGAATTAGAAGCCACCTGAAATAACTTTGCTTATTATCTGAACTATATTTGTTCTTGTGCTTTAGCTTGCCAGGCACTAACATGGCTGTAGAGATGCCATTTTGCTCATATCAAAATCTTTAAATATATCAATTCTGAAATCAATAGATTGATACTTAGTTTCATGCAAGAGGCAGAGAGCTTTGAAATGCCTTTTCCGTTTTAGTCATGCAGGAGGGGATTGTCTTTGAAGTTTCGCTGGCCATCTTCTTCGATGCACAACATAAATTACCCCAATTCAGTATCTATTACCCTTGATTTCAGTCCCATTAAATCTTTCCAAATAGATATCCTTTATGTCACACACATACAGTGAAATCCAAGGAGCTTTTTATCATAGACTTAAGAGGTGCCACATACTGCTGTCAAACACAGAGAGCAATTTCCACGTTTTAAAGCAACAAATTAATCCTGACCTCTACTGTTGATTGCAGAAGGAGCCTGGTCTTCTAGGCCTTGATCAGGTTGCTTCTAAAATGTTTTAATTATTGTTAGCAGCAGTAGAAGATAGAAAGAATCAGAACCTGAAGCCATATGTGACTACAGTTTCTTCTTTTCTTTCACTGGAATAAATTATAGTCTGCATCAGTAGCAAATGGTCATTTTTACAACCATGCCCTCTGGGCTTTCCTCCAAAACTCTTCTCAGCTCACTACACTAAGAAAAAGCACTTCACTGGCAAGTGACTCCACATTTTCAAGGTAGCTTTTTTCCTCCCCTGAAAGTGCTTTAAATAAGTGATGATAAAAGGTCAGATGCTATCAGAGTGCTTTAGTCCCTTCGTTACAAGTCAATAACATCATTCTTGTTCCATTTGGCAGCTCAAAACTAAAACCCTTTTTCAAAACTGACAAGTTGTGGGCAATTATGACATTTAAAATAGCAGCCTGTATGAAAGTCATAGGGAAATATTTTCTTCATTGAGGGTTTTGAAACACATACGGTGCTTTATAGCCAGGAATTAAGTAGAAATATAGTGACTTTCAGTAGAAATAAAGGGAGTAACATGAAAAGACCTAATTAATGAGAAATTTCATTAGTTAGAGATACTCTAACACTAGATGGAATATAATATAATAAAATCTGTCTATACTGTTTTTGCAAGAAAGGGAGATATATATATATAGATAGATAGCATATATCTATATATAGATAGATATGTAGCATATATCTCTATATATAGCAAGTTGTATATAGCATATATATATAGCAAGTTTTATATATATGTGTGTGTGTGTATATATATATATAAAAAATACTTGCTGTAACACAAACAAGGTCTCTAAGATTCCCTTTGGGGAATTAAATTGCATGTTTCTTTTCTAAGAAAAACAATAAAAGATAAAGTATATGGGGCTCTTTAGGAAAAACACCAATAATAAAAACAAGCAAAAGGCATTACAGTTCTCTAAAATAGATTTGATAAATCAGGGAAGCAAAATTCATTGAGAATTCGAACTAGCTTGACTTCTAGGTCTTCTTTGATTATTTCCTTACAGCTCAGAATAAACAGTGATTAACAGGATAAGGCCGACAAGTCAGAAAAAAAAAAAAAAAAAGAAGAAGAAGCTAAACGGTCTTCATGGTAGCTACCTCTCACACATTTCAAATTATAAAATGTAGCTTTTTAAAGGCTATCAAAATATGTCTATCAAAACATTAATCACAAGTATGTGAAGAAAAACAAAAGGCAACCCCAGCAAAAATACCAGAGCTGTGACAGATTAAAGCCTTATTTAAATTTTTACAATTTTGCATTGTCCATTGCAAGTTGAACATCCATTAAGTAGTTACACATTTCTTGACTCTCATATCTTATCATTTCAGTGGATCAAGAGACCATCACACTTCTGATTTCAACATTCACACACATGCCTGTGCAAGCACACTCCCATATAGCCACACACTGAATGAGTATTTAACTCAATAATTGTAATTTCTTGGCTAATCTAGTTATATTTCAGCTGTGTCACTTATGAATTCTGAACAATTAACTTCTCTGGGCCTTTACACTCAAATTGAGGAAATTAAAGGAGACGTCACCTGTGACAACTCAACCCCATTTGTGATATACAACGATCTCCTGACGAATGTTCACTCTATTACTATGCACCCAAGGTTAACCTAGTTTTTTTTGTTTTTTTTTTTTTGTCTGTTTGTTTGTTTGTTTGTTTCCCAAGAAGATATGGGAAAACTGAAGAATTACTTAACCCAGTAAATGAGACTACAATTGGAAGTGTTGTTCTCCATGTGTCCAGTAGGTTCAACAGATTCCTTTGCACAAAGCATATAACTACAAATAAACCTCAGAACATAAATTATGGGACTAAAAAGTATTTATATCATTATTTCTCAAAAAAATAATTCTCCAACATACAGCAGATCAGAATATTTTGATATGTTATAATAACACAAGTCCATACATAGGAAACGTGATTAGGAAGTAGAAAGTAGATTTTTTCTACTTATACCCTCATGTCTACCTTATTAGTTGACATTTTTTTACTTGTATTTTTTCTGGTTGTGCTATAGCCTGTTTTCTTAAGGCCATGTAGTTAAAAACTCTAACCAATTAAAAGCTTCATGATAATCTTTGATTTATATATAGAATACTATTTGTGTTTAGCTTGCATTTTCTAGATTTATAATTCTTAAGGGCAGGTAATATAATACTATGAATATTTAAATCTTACCATAAGAGTATGATCATTTATTTCTCTTTTTAAGCATCCAAATTTTTTAAAAAGTAAGTTAATAGTAGATCCATGATTTTCATCTTCATGTTAAGAGATCTTTGACAATCATAAGAAAAACTTTATTTTTGAATTTTGGTTTTCTTAATAAATTAGAGATTTGATAGATGGTTGGCACTTAAATCCTATAAAATTTCCCTCTAGAAACTAATGACAACAAATAAACGAAAAGATATCCCATGTACATGGACTGGAAGAATTAATACTGTTAAAATGTTCACACTACTCAAAGCCATCTATAGATTCAATGCAATCTCCATTAAAATTCCAGTGGCATTTTTAACAGATAGAAAAAAAACCTAAATATCATATGAAACAACAAAAGACTCCAACGAGCCAAAAAATTTTGAGAAAGAAGAACAAAGCTGGAAGCATCATGTTTCCTGATGATGATATAGCTTTTACTGTAACAAAACTATATTAATTAAAATAGTATGTTGCTGGCATAAAACAGGTATGTAGACCCCTGGAATCTATGCAGACATCATCAACTGATCATTGACAAGGGCACCAAGAATATATAATGGGGAAAAGTTGTCTCCAATAAATGGTGCTGGGACAGACTGAAAACTTTAGGGGAAATAAATAAATTTCTGGAAACACACAACCTCACAAGACTGAGTCAGGAAGAAATAAAAAAAATCCTGAACAAACCAATATTAGGTTCTGAAATTGCATCAATAATGAAAAATCTACCAACCAAAAAGAGGCCTGGATCAGATGGATTCACAGCCAAATTCTACCAGATGTATGAAGAAGAACTGTTACCAATCCTGCAGAAACTAATTGAAAAAATAGAGCAGGAGGGACTCCTCTCTACCTCATTCTACGAAGCCAGCATTACTCTGATGCCAAAATCTAACAAAGACGCAACAACAACAAAGAAAACTGCAGGCTAATATCCCTGATGAACATAGATTCAAAAATCCTCACCAAAATACTAGCAAACCAAATCCAGCAGCACATCAGAAAGCTAATTCGCCATGATTAAGTAAGCTTTGTTCCTGGGATGCAGTGATGGTTTGGTATACATAAATCAATAAATGTGATTCACCGCATAAACTGAATTTGAAACAAAATTATGTGTTTATCTCAATAGATACAGAAAATGTTTTTGATAAAATTCAACATCCTTTCGTGATAGAAACCCTCAACAACCAGGCACTGAAGAAACATACCTCAAAATACTAAGAGCCATCTATGACAAATCCACAGCCAACATTATCCTGAATGAGTGAAAGCTGGAAGCATTCCTCTGAAGAGATATAACAAGATGAGGATGCCCACTCTCACCACTCCTATTCAACAATTTACTGAAAGTCCTAGCCAGAGCACTCAGGTAAGAGAAAGAAATAAAGGGTATCCAAATAGAAAAATAAGAAGTCAAATTATCTCTCTTTGCAGATGATAATGATTCTATACCCAGAAAACTCTAGACTCCATCAAAAGGCTCCTAGAAATGGTAAATGACTGCAGGAAAATCTCAGGTTACATAATCAATGTACAAAAATCAGTAGCATTTCTATACAACAATCATATTCAAGCTGAGAGCCAAATCAAGAACATGATCCCACGCACGATCACTAGAAAAAATACCTTGGCATCTAACCATGGAGATGAAAGATCTCTACAAAGAAAACTACAAAAACTGATTAAAGAAATCATAGATGATACAAAGAAATGAAAAACATCCCATGCTTATGAATTGGAAGAATCAATATTGTTAAAATTGTCATACTGCCTAAAGCAGCCAACAGATTCAACGTTATTCCTATCAAACTACCCGCATCATTTTTCACAGAACTGGATAAACTATCCTGAACTTCATATGGTAGCAAAAAGGAGCCTGAATAGCCAAAGAAATTCTAAGCAGAAAAGAATAAAGCTGGATTTGTCACATCACCTGACTGCAAACTGTACTACAAGGCTACAGAAATCAAAATAGCAAAAACAGGCACACACTGCAATGGAAAAGAATAGAGAAACCAGAAATAAAGCCAAAGACCTTCAATCATCTGATCTTTGACAAAGTCAACAATAATAAGCAATAGGGAAAGGAATCCCCATTCAGTAAATGATGCTGGAATAACTAGCTAGCCATATGCAGAAGAGTGAAACTGAACCCCTACCTTTCACTATATACCAAAAAAAAACTGAAGATGGATTGAAGACTTAAATGTAAAGCCTAAAACTATAAAAATTCTAGAAGAAAACCTAAGAATCACCATTCTGGAGATCATCCTTGGCAAAGAATTTATAAACCAATTGCAACAAAACAAAACTTGACAAATGGAACTCAATTAAAGAGCTCCTGCACAATGGAAGAGAGTGTCAACAGAGTAAACAGGCAATCTACAGAATGGGAGAAAATATCCACAAGCTATGCATTTGACAAAGGTCTAGTATCCACAATCTTTGAGGAACTTAAACAATTCTGCAAGCAAAAAACAAATAACTAACCCCATTTAAAAAGGGAGCAAAGAATATGAACAAACACTTCTGAAAAGAAGACATACACATGGCCAAAAAAATATATTTTAAAATGCTTTACATCACTTGATAATCATTTGATAAATGTACATCAAAGTCACAATGAGATATCATCTCACACCATTCAGAATGGCTACTATTAAAAAGTCAAAAAATAACAGATTCTGGCAAGGTTGCAGAGCAAAGGGAACCCTTATAAACTGTTTGTAGGAATGTAAATTAGTTCAGTTGCTAGGGAAAGCAGTTTGGAGATTTTTTAAAGAACTAAAAACAGAACTGCCATTCTACCCAGCAATCCCATTACTGGGTATGTATCTGAAGGAAAAGAAATCATTCTACCAAAAGGGCATATGTATTAATATGTTCACTGCAGCACTAGTCACAATACTAAAGGCACGGAATCAACCTAGATGCCCATGGACTGGATAAAGAAAATGTGGTACATGTACATCATGGAATGATAAACAACCATAAGGGGAATAAACGTGTGTCCTTTGCAGCAGCATGGATGCAGCTGGAGGCTAATACCCTAAACAAATTAACACAGGAACAGAAAACAAATATCACAGGTTCTTGCTTATAAGTGAGAGTTAAACACTGAGAACACGTGAACATGAAGATGGGAACATGAGACAATGGGGACCACTAGAAGTGGGTGGTTTGGAGGGAGCGAGGGTTGAAAAACTACTTATCAGATACTATGCTCACAATTTGGGAGATGGGATCATTTGTAAACCAAGCTTCAGCAGCATGCAATTTATCCATGTAACAAGCCTGCACATGTACCCCCGGGCCTATAATAAAGTTTAAAAATAAATAAATAAATAAATAAATAAATAAATAAATAAATAAATTGCACAAAAATGTATTCTGATCAAAAACAAAATAAAAATCAATGGTTATGGGAAAACTGGATATTAGCATGCAAAAAATTGGACCCTTATACCTTATACAAAAGTAACTTGAAATGGATTAACAACTTAAATGTAAGTTCTAAAACCATAAAGCTTCTAGAAGAAAATCTAGGGGAAAATATCCTTGGTATTTGTAACGAATTTTTTGAATATGATAGCAAAGCCTGAGCAACAAAAGCAAAAACAAACAAGTGGAGCTAAATCAAACTAAAAAGCTTTTGCACAGTAAAGGAAAGAATCAACAAAATGCAAGGCAGCTTGTAGAATGGTAGAAACTATTTGAAGACATATATGTGATAAAGGTCAATATCCATATTGTATCAGGAACTCACACAACTCAATGGCAAAACGAAAACAAATAATCTGCTTAAACAATGGGCAAAGGACCTGAATAGAAATTTTTTCAAAGCAGACGTACAAATGGCCAAAAGGTATATGACACGGTTCTCAACATCACTAACCACCAGGGATATGCAAATAAAATCCACAAGGAGATATCACATTATACATGTTAGAAAGACTATTATCAAAATGAGAAGTGATAACAAGGTTGGCGAGGGTGTGAAGAAAATTAATTACTTGTACATTGTTTGTGGGAATGTAAACAGGTAAAGCCATTATGGAAAATGGTGGAAGGTTCCTCAAAAATAAAAATAAAAGTATAAAACTACCATATGGGTCGGTAATCTCAGTTTTGGGTATATCCAAAGGACATTGAATTAGTATGTGGAAGAGATATCTGCACTCCCATGTTCATTTCAGAATTATTCACAATAGTCAAGAGGTAAAATTAACCTTAGGGTCCACCAATGGGTAAATGGATAAAGAAAATGTGGTATATATACACCTACTGTTCAGCCGTTTAAAAAAGGGGAATTTTGCCATTTGGGATGACATGAGTGAACCTGGAGAGCATTATGCTAAGTCAAGTAAGTCAAGTGCAGAAAGGTAAATGCCATGTAATCTCACTTACATGTGAAATTTCAAATTTCAACTCAGAGGAGCAGAGAGAATAGTAGTTACCAGGGGCTGGGAGGGGGCAAAGAAATAGGGAAACGTCAGTCAAAGAATAGAAACTTTCAGTTGGAAGATGAACAAGTTCTGGGGACCCAAGGCACAGCATGGGTGGAAATGGATGTGTTAATTAATTTGATTGTGGTAATCATTCCACAATGCATACCTACATCAAATCATGTTGTACAACTTAAATATACACAATCTTCATTTTAAAGTGCCCAGAAGAAATGTATAGTGATATTTTTCCATAATTAACTACATTTGGAAAACAACACAAAGAAATGATACATGTTTGAGGTGATAGATATGCTAATTAGCCTCATTTGATCATTACGCATCATATACAGGTATCAAAATATCTCACTGTAGTACACAAATAGGTAACATTATTCTGTGTCAATTAAAATAATAAAAGCAAAAAATAAAAATAAAAAAAGCAGATCAGTTGGTGGACCCTTATGTCTTGCAGAGAAAGCTGGTCCTTCATAGACATTATCTTGAATGGCAACTATTAAAGAATCCTGAAATTAGGATATAATTACTCATCTTTCTGTTTTGTTCTGCTTCTAAAAGTATGTCTTTAAATTATTCACATACCTAATCTTGAATGATTTACCATTTATAAATCAGTGTTATATGAAGTGTATATATTTTTATTATTTTTATATAGGGTGATGCTAGACACTAAAGTATACTTATAGTCAAATAAAATGATCTCTGGGTCCAACTTAGCCCAGATAAAATAAGAATTTACAAGGTGAGATTTACACTTCAAGAGATAATGTAGGAAAGGAACTTCATATTTCAGATATTCTATTTTTCTCTCCTTTCTCATTTAGCAGGATTTACTGGGAATCTATCATTTGTCAGGTACAGGATTGCTAAATCTGGTTACATGGTCATGATTATCTCCCTCACAGAACTTGCAGTGCACTGAGGGAGAAAACAATATGGTTTGTAGGATGAAAATTAGGGGATTAAAATGGACTATTAAGAGAAAAAAGTTAGATAGCTGAAAGAACAATATCAATGATGATAGACGTCAGGGAGAAATAAAGAATGAGAGAGTGAGGAATGACACAAGAGATAAGTAAATGGAAACAGGAGAGGCATAGCCACATTTAATGATATATAGCATAGGTGTAAAGTTTCAAGCTGAGTGGACTTTTGAACTCTGATGTGTTAACTGTGGTAGATTTGGGGAGTCCTTACCTGGTCATAGTAATATATGTGTCATTGAAAATCATAACTGTATGATCTCCGAACTGCCTACAAATCTCCGAACTGCCTACAAGTCTTTTTTCTCTTTTCTCGCATATGGTGTTCTTTCTTTCTTTTTTTTTTTTTTTTTTTTTTTTTTTTTTGAGACGGAGTCTCGCTCTGTGGCCCAGGCTGGAGTGCAGTGGCCGGATCTCAGCTCACTGCAAGCTCCGCCTCCCAGGTTCCCACCATTCTCCTGCCTCAGCCTCCCGAGTAGCTGGGACTACAGGCGCCCGCCACCGCGCCCGGCTAGTTTTTAGTATTTTTTAGTAGAAACGGGGTTTCACCGTGTTAGCCAGGATGGTCTCCATCTCCTGACCTCGTGATCTGCCCGTCTCGGCCTCCCAAAGTGCTGGGATTACAGGCGTGAGCCACCGCGCCCGGCATGGTGTTCTTTCTTAATCTACAGTTCAAAGATTATTCTTCTTTTGAAATTCATATTTTAAAAATCTATGTTTGTTTAGAACACAGATGCTTACCTTTTGTATGAGCCATATGTAAGTACAAAGAAGTGACTCATATTATATATTACAACTGCTTTACCCTTGTTCAGGATTATGGCAAATATGAAAGTTCAAACAGTTTCGAAATTGCCCTTTAAAATCTCTGCCAAACCTACAAGAAGCTTGGATAGCACGTCAAGGTCTAATAATTGTTTACTAACCTCGATTCTCCTCTTCTTGCATTGTAATAAATGGTAAGTGGCACATACCTGCCCAGCTAAGCTGTGTTTCCCAACTTCACTTACAGCTAGTGTGGCCTAGAAGTAATATGCACCACTTCTGGAACTGGACATTGAGGTAACCAATGGGCACTTCTCTATTCTGCCTCTTATTCTTTTCATAAACTAAAACATGAAATTGTCCATAACCAACTTCAGGCATGCAAATGAAAACAGAGCCTGGGGAGTGGGAGGCCAACAAGATAGAAAGAACCTGGATCCATGAATGACATCGTGGAACAGAACTATCTTGTTGACCTGAATCATTCACTTTGAGTATGATGTATAAGAGAAAAACTTTTATGAGTTAAAAACAATACATTTGGGAAAACACAGGAGAGCAGCATTAACTATTCTTTCTAAACACTTATAAGAAAATAACCCGGCCGGGCGCGGTGGCTCAAGCCTGTAATCCCAGCACTTTGGGAGGCCGAGGCGGGCGGATCACGAGGTCAGGAGATCGAGACCATCCTGGCTGACACGGTGAAACCCCGTCTCTACTAAAAAATACAAAAAACTAGCCGGGCGAGGTGGCGGGCGCCTGTAGTCCCAGCTACTCGGGAGGCTGAGGCAGGAGAATTGCGTGAACCCGGGAGGCGGAGCCTGCAGTGAGCTGAGATCCGGCCACTGCACTCCAGCCTGGGCGGCAGAGCGAGACTCCGTCTCAAAAAAAAAAAAAAAAAAAAAAAAAAAAGAAAAAAGAAAATAACCCTCAGGAAGACTTTCCTTTTGAAACCTTTCTCATGAACTTCTCTAATCCGCTGTCTCTCTAGTAGCCTCTGGTCTGATTCCGACACAATAAAAGAAATGGAATTTCTAAAGTAATACAACAGATAGAAAATGATTAAGCTTTCCACAAATAGAATAATACCCCATTGCTTAATTTACTGAGAATCACTTGAATTTCTAAAGAATTTTATAATTTCCTTGTCAAGTTATTTGATACTAAAGAAAACATACTGTTTCTATGGATCTACACACCCTACTCTGCAATACAGGGTATATACATTACTACATGCACCTGAAAAAGTAACAAAATGCATATTTTATAAAATGTACAAGAATTTTGACAGCCATTATAATTTTCTACTGAGTTGCCATCCACTATAACATTTGAAAAGAGATTGCAATTTCTACAAGCACTGCTAGAGAGCTATCAAGATTTTATGGTCATATATTTTCATATTATGTTGTTCAAAAATGATTATTCTTTTACTTAAATGTTCAATTTTATTCATCTTAATGAAACCTACTGTGATTTTCTTAATACCCTCTCTTTAAGGTCATTGAAAAAGGCAGTATTAATGGTGCTTTTCAGCATCCTTGATTCAGTTTCTAGCCTGCATATGTGACCATCCATTTTGAGGTCAATTTGGGTAACTTAATAAAATTAGAATTTTCTGCATAATTTCTGGACCACAAAGAACTCAATAGTTCCTAACTACATTTATCTTGTAATCAGAATATAACAGCATTATATCTCTTCTAACTTCCACTTGATTTGTAATTGCAGTGATATTTCTTCAAAAGTGATTGCTATTTTCAAGTAGAGGCCCAATTCTGCAAATGGGTTAAACAGAGCTCTCCATTTAACAAAAATAAAACTTTTAATATACATCTTGAGGTGGGCTAATAGTCTTTTTCATTAGGAAAAAGGAGTACACACTGAGAATATCTTTCTGCCATCTGAGTAATCAATGAGCCAATATGGTTGTAAATCTTCCAGAAATTCCCCATGGTTCAATTCAAATAAAAATGTTTATTCTTCTCCGCCCCTTATCTTTCATTTCCTCATTATAATTTGGTAACTGTAGGGGGAATCTTTTCATCTTGCAAGTGAGAGAAAGAGGAAGTATTTCACACTTTCTCTTAACTTCTGCCTATTAAAACAATCTCTATCATTTGCATCTATGCTAACCATAAAAAAGTGATAAAAAATTTGTTTTAAGAAAAACAACTACAAAAACCCTACTATCAGGAAAATAATTCATTATTGTTATCTTAATGATTGAAATGTGAATGTCTGATTTGTCATTGTTTTAACGGAAGTTGAGTGCAAAGTAATGATTAAAGATGAGTGCATTTGTTCATTAAATAATACAGTAGGCAGCTTTATACAAAAAGTAAAGAGTAACACATACCAGTAATTGCACATGTGCCACAATTAACTCATTGGCATCGCATAATGCTCCAAGTAAAGTTATTGATAATGTACTTGAAAAATATATAACAAATGAGTCATATCAGAATAAGAAAGTTGTTTTAAAAATTATGCTGCATTTCTATAAAAGTATGTGATGATATAAAAGGTCAACAATTATACTGTCATGATACGATTACAAAACTAATCTCCTTGCTGGATTATTTTACTTTCAAAGAGATATTACTGAAACTGCAAAGCATAACAATTATTAAATGATATAGTTTATACTCAAAATTATTTTCAATACAATCTACATTTATGGAGAACAAAGAAAACATCTAAAAAGCATTACAGAATTAACAGTAAGCATTCATACCTGAGCTAGTATTTGACATTTATACACACAGCTCAGACAACAGGTACTAACATCTCAGAATTCACCACTAGAGAATTCATCCATGTAACCAAAAACCTCAAGTAAAATAAACTATCCTCAAGTAAAATAAACTATCCACTATTTCTCCAGTACATTCTGATTGGGTGAAAAATGTCCCAGAATAAAACTGCAACAGCGAAATGCATAGAAAACTTTTAGCACTGTCTCATACTGTAGCAACTTGTTCTGCCACCTTTTGAAGCAATCTCTAAATTCATCTCCTGTTTTGAGTTTTGTTTTGTTTTTTCTCTAACTTGTACCCCAAAAGCTACTGAAATTTTTAAAAAGTGGCTGTCATAATTTTTTTTTAAAATTGGTACACAGTGACTAAAAACAAAGTTCACTTAGAAAATATAAAATAAAATATGTATTCCAAATTCTACGGATAGCCTTTTAATATTATTCAGAGAATAATTTTGTTACTCATAGTGACTGTGTCAGATTCTGCCATTTTCATCCCCTGCACTCTATATGGGCTACACTATGGCTTGAGCAACTGACCCTTATGGAATGCATTTTCCCAGCACCCCTGTCCTCTGGTTTACAATTAGGTTCAGCCAAAGAAAGGCAATGGCAGGACATTGTAGGGTAGAAAAGTAAGGTGGAATACTTATTTGGGCTCTGGTAGTGGCTGCACATTTTGGTTACAGCTGAAGCCACACGCCATATCAGGCTTAGGGATAGTAAGTAATATCTCCTCGCCTGTTCTGGTCCATGAGTCATTCATGTTTTGTTAGTTCCTTTAAGGTTTCCGACATCTTTGTAATACAGTACCTTCATTAAGCCCTCTAAACTTGAAACTTTTGATGGTGCCGTGTGTTTTCTACTGTGATCTGACTACACTCGCATGGTAATTTTACTTTAAATGCTTATCAGTTTTATATTGTTCTCAGATGCCTAGATCAACTGTACCTCAATTAATGTAATACATACATTTGTGTATGCATATTATAATTTTTCAGTATAAATTACTTTTCCTTTTCAAAATTCATTATTCTCCATTTTTATCATTTTGTCCTTTCTCCTCACATTTACCTCCTTCACCTGAAGTCCTTCATTCCATTTAGGGCATCACATTCACAGAGCTTTGAGAACTAAGTCATCTTCGGTTATCATTAACCCCTACTAAGGCCTTCCCTGATTATACATTCAACCAGTTTATTACCAATATAAATTTAACATTTTTAGTTTTTTCACAGCTGCCTTTTATCTCCTTCTTCTCCACTTCTTAGTTTGCATCCTTACTGCTCCTCAGACAAGGTACCTGAACTTGCTCCATACAGGATAGACTGCCACTCCATTCAGTAAGCAAATAAACATTCAGAAGGTGAAATGACATATGAGGTGTACTTCTCATGCTTGGGGGCAATTTTAGGGACCTTTGAACAATTTAAACATTACAAGTGATTTTCCCTTTCCATGTGCTCTTTAGACTTAACCCACACATGAAGAGACTCCACCCTGATTGCACACTTAGTTCTCTGCCTTACATGTAGCTCTAATTCCTCAGGGACAATAGTGCCAGCTAGACCTCCCAGTGACAAGAGAGTCATACCTCTTTACCTCCATCACCTTTCACAGCACCTTGTGCACTGTGCACTCACCTTGAGTTTTTTTGTTGTTTTTTTTTGTTTTTAAACTCTATCCATTTTCTTTCCCATACAAGTTTACACTAACCTTTCCATTTTAAGCTCCCATTTACTCTCCATGACACAGCACTCTAAACCATGGGTGAGCAAAGGTTATGAACGACGTCAGACTGCTTAGTATCCTTGCACCACCTAGGACATTGCAGACTTCAACAAATTACTAAGTTCCTCTCCGCCTCATTATTCTTGCATGTAAAATGTGCATAGCAGTATCTCCATTGTGAGTACAACATGAGTTAGTGCTTTTTAAGCATCCTCAAGTAAAATAAACTATCCACTATTTCTCCAGTATATTCTGATTGGGTGAAAAATGTCCCAGAATAAAATTACAACAGCGAAATGCATAGAAAACTTTTAGCACTGTCTCATACTGTAGCAACTTGTTCTGCCACCTTTTGAAACAATCTCTAAATTCATCTCCTGTTTTGAGTTTTGTTTTGTTTTTTCTCTAATCTTGCAAATGGGCTGCAATTTTTCTGCCAGTTTTTCTTGCAAGAGATATTCTATTATACTTACATACCTGTATCTTTATATATCGAAATGTTGAGGCAGAGCTATAAACAGACAGATAAATTTCTCCACAAGGTTGTCCACTTTTTCAGTTCAGATACAGTCTGTTACTTATTCCCTTTGTACTACAGATTTGCTTAAAATGAAAAATAATTGTGTGATGCAAATTAATAGCTCTTGTAAATTAAATGTCTGTTATAATATTTGAGAGACACTTTGCGAAGATTATGGATAATCTTAACAACAGCTCTGCAACGTAGGCATTATCTCTACTTTCCCCACAACAGTGCTCCTCAAACTTCCAGTCCACAACAACAGTTTATTACTCACCAGCAAAGAGATAAGTACACGCATTGAGAAAAATGCTTAGAAATCAGTAAGTGTGGTTTGCGGTTTGTTTTTGTTTCTTTGTTTCATAGAAGTAGATTGGCAAGCTACAATGGCAGGGAAATATTTTGATGTACTCTGATTTAGGAGTTCATATAGACCGTAAAGCAAGGTACTGTTTCCTTCATCAAGAAAGCCTTATTGCACAATAGAAGTATCAGCTGAATATCAGGGTTCTTAGCTATTTAGTAAAATTTGTGTTTTATGTATGTAAAAGCTAATTCATTAAATACAAAACTGTTCTCTTTATTATGTAATAACATAGATATTGATTATAAGCACCTATACTGCATGGTGAGACACCAAGTTTACACATGGGAGAATTATTGAGAATATCTGAACAACAAAAAACTTTTATTTATACAAGATAAGAAACTAGCCCATTCCCAAGTTTTAAATATGTAGGTTGGACAGCCAGCCTTCACTTGTCTTACATATTTGGTATCTTTAAAGATCTTTCTACTGCTGCAAGGAATGAATGCAACATGCTTTGCAATGGCAGGTGAAGTCAAAGGACCAAGAAAAAGTTAGAAACTTAGAATAATAGAGTTTCTACAATTATTTATGACATGATTCATAAATTAAGTACAATTATCAGTGAAAAAGGGATGATCTTGATATTGCATATTTGGGAAAAGTTATCATAGACCATTTTAGAACCCTGATAGAACATTTTGAATTTTTATTTTAGCACAAAAGATCCACATATGAAAATTTGTGGATCCTGAACTGATTTTTTTCATCAAAAATGTATTTAGCTGTAATATTACAGGATAAATACTGAAGCAGACTAGTAATGCAGGACTGAAGATGAACTTGGAAAATGTGATAAAATTTGCTTTTTTTGGATAAAATTTTATTTTATTTAATTTATTTATTTATTTAAGACAGAGTCTCGCTCTGTTGCCTAGGCTGGAGTGCAGTAGCTCTACTTCAGCTCATTGCAAACTTCACCCCCAAGTGCAAGCAATTCTTCTGCTTCAGCGTCCCAAGTAGCTGGGATTAGAAGCACCATCACCATGCCTGGATAATTTTTGTATTTTTAGTAGAAATGGGTTTCATCATGTTGGCCAGGCTAGTCTTGAACTCCTTACCTCAAATGATCTGCCTGCCTCGACCTCCCAAAGTGCTGGGATTACAGGCATGAGCCACTGCACCTGGCCCTGAATAAAATTGTAAAATAAATATCCTAAACTTGCTGAAATTGCTTCAAAATCTCTTCTTCCATTACTGCCAATGTATTTCTCTAAGATTCATTTCTCTACTATGACTGATATTAATATAAAGAATGGAAACAGTTCAGATTATACATTATTCCCAGCAATAAATGCTGTAACCAATTCAAAGAGATTATGTAAATTAATAAGCCACAACCAAGCATGTGCCACATTAAAATTTAAATAATTGATGTATATGATGTTCATTCTAAATGTGCATATAGCCATTTAATATGAAAATTACTGTTTCTCTCATAACTTTGCATTTAGTTCTAATTCCAGAATAACAACAAATTACAAGTATAATAATTTATTATCTATATTATTTCCAATATATTCACACTCAACAAATACATACAATTTTAGCCTTTGTTATAGTTGCAGAACCTAATAATAAGAAGCTGAAACTTGCATTTTGTATGCCTTATTATTTGGTTTTATAGTAATTCATTTTTATTGCACATTACAAAAGTATTATTTGTGCTTGATATAGAAAGAAAAATGGCCCTCAAAAATGATTGGAGAAGTACTGATGAAGTTCATGAATAACGTTAGTTTGTCATGATCACCATTGCAGCTCCACACCTAGACCTTGTTGAGAAAAACGCTTGTTACATAGAAGATGAAACAGTTCCTGATACAGTCTGATGTATACGGAGTATATACCCTAACTTCTTGTGTATGCAACAAAAACAAACAGCCCCCTTTCTTTCTAGTCCCAGGAAAAAAAAATTAGGTGAAGCTAATGGAGGACTAGGATTTAGGGAGCATTTTGCTTCGGTTCTGGTTGTTTTCACTTTGTTTTCTTCAGTGATATGAATAAGAGTAGAAAGCGGGTGATCTGAACTCAAAATAACTTGCAGGTGTTCTCAGAGGCTTCTGCAGATGCCCAGGGAAGATGAGGGATTGATCCCTTCCCCTCTGGTGACCTAGAGGTAAATGCCATTCCCCTAGTAAGATTACTGATATCTGATCCGCCTCTCCCTGTTCTTGCTAACTATCTTCCTGGAAAAGAGGGCAAAGCTTTCTTGTCTTGCTCTATGGGATTTTGAGGGTGAACAAGACGAGGTAAAGCATGCTTGAGGGAGAAAACTTCATCTACGACCACTTGCAAGCATGAGGAATCATATCATATGCAGAGAACCACAATAGAATTATTTTTTTTGAATTTGTATAGTAAAGATAGGCAGTCATCAAAGGATGATAATGAAAGACAAAACTCTTGCAACTTGTAAACTGGAGGAGAAATATTGGCCAACGTAGTTTTATCGCTGCTTTTCAGAAGTAGAATTCTGCAAGTCAAATGTCACAATATTTGGAAAGCTCTTTTGGTAAACATTTTTTAAAAATAAAAAGAGTATTTAAATTCACGATTCATGTGCTGTCTCCCCTCACCTCCTTAACCTGTTGTTACTGATGGGTCCTAGAGCTCAGTCCTTGGACTGCTTTTCCCTAGATCTTCTTAAGCCATCAAGCCTGATAATACATATCTATTCTGTATTTCAGACTTTTAACTTGCTTGTCTCTGGACTCCAGACTCATATACCCAGTTGGCTATCATGTAACCTCCTCTTGTATGTTTAATAAGCTCAAAAGGACAAATTCAAACCTTCCCACAAAACAATCACCACCTTCACCTTCTGCAAGCTTCACCATCTCAAGTTTATTATTTCACGTGTTCAAGTCAAAAGCCACGAAATCATCCACGTCTCCTCTTCCACTCTTCAACCTCACATTCTTGCCATCAGCTGGTCCTATTTGCTCTGCTGTGAAACAGATTTGCTCTACTTTCAAATACACAGAACATGCCCTCTATTCTCATCATCCTCATTGCTACCCCTCTGATCCAAACAACCTTCATCTTTTGCCTGGGTTAATGCAATAGCTCTCTAATTGGTCTCCCTGCTTCTGATCCTCTCTGCCTGCCCCATAGTCTACTTTGCCCATAACAGCCTGAGTGTTACTGTGAAAATGTTTATAGGATCACCTCACTCCTGTGATCAACACTCTCTGCTCATTTCTCATCTCAATCAGAGAAAAATTCAGAATGATTCTATGGCTGACAAGGCCCCCTTGATCACTCTCCTCAGCCCATTAGCTCTGCCTTCCTCTCCTCTATCCTTCTCATCCACTTTGATCTGCACACGCTGGCTGAGCTCTTCTTTCAACACGCTCAGAGTGTCTTTACTTCTGGTTGCTTCTCTGCTTGGCTCACTGTCCTTCCAGAGGATGACACACGGCACTCCTACCTCTCTATCCTCTTTGTGAGTGTCTGCTGCAGTGTCACCTCAGGAAGCTTTCTCTCACATTTATTCAAAATAGCATTTCCTATCTCTCTTCTCCAAGTTTTGTTTCTTCATAGAATTTTTCACTCTCAGACAAACTATATGTTTATTCATTTATTTTGTTTACGATCAGTTTCTTCCCATCTGAGAATAAGTTGCATGAAGGCAGAATTTTGCCTGTTTTGTCCTCTGCTAAATATCAAGTGCCTAGAAAAACTGCAAAAAGCAGTTTAATAATTGTTACTGAATGAATAAATGAATCTTAATTACTCTCATGCATATAACATCAAACTGTAATGATATGGTAAATAAATATGACTATTAATTTCTTTTGAATCTGTAAACTTAGGATTCCATAGCAACTCAGAATTATAATTAATTTTCTTGATGATACCTTCTCTACCATAAATGGATGGTAGGGAGCTTTAAGATCTTTTAATAATGTAATCAATTGCATGACTACTCAAAATTAGACTACTTTGCTCCTAGTTTGAAAATTGGGAATTCATTTTTTGTTGCTTAAGTATACCACAAATTTCAGTAAATTCCTTGCTTTAAAACTTTTCATATCCATTCTGTGACGGTTGATATTAAATGTCAATCTCATTGGATTGAAGGATGCAAGCATTGTTGTTTTCTGGGTGTGGCTGTGAGGGTGTTGCCAGAGGAGATTAACCTTTGAGTCAGTGGACTGGGAGAGGAAGACTCGCCCTCAATGGGGGTGGGCACCATCCAATCGGCTACCAGCGCCACTAGAACAAAGCAGGCAGGAAAAAGTGGAGTAAGCTGGCTTGCTGAGTCTTCTGGTTTTCATCTTTTTCCCATGCTGGATGCTTCCTGCCCTTGAACATCAGACTCTAGGTTCTTTGGCCTCTGGACCCCTGGACGGACTTACACCAGTGGTTTTCCAGGGGTTCTGGGGCCTTTGGTCACAGACTGAAGGCAGCACTCTCAGCTTCCCTACTTTTGAGACTTTGGGACTCAGACGGACACACTACTGGCCTCCTTGCTCCCCACCTTGTAGATGACCATTGTGGGACTTCATCTTGTGATCGTGTGAGTCCATTTATACATCTATCCTATTAGTTCTGTCCCTCTGGAGAACCTTAATTAATATACATTCTTTCTCTGTTTCCTTAGCTCATGCTCTGGTCCAGGCCATCATCATGTCACACCTTAGCTGCTAAAATCATTTTTGTCTTTCTTTCACCTCTCTTTCCTCAAAGCCTTTCTTTCTATAGCTGTTCAGATACCGATTTCTTTTTTCAGTGCTCTCACTTTAAAAGAATTTATATTGTGACTAATGCGCTAAGGTAAAAGACAAGAGCTAGGGCTATTCAATGGCAAAAGCAAAAATTATTTACAGATAATACAGAGTCGTTTAATGAATTTGTAAAGAAGTTACAAAACACTATTTGAACAAGTGACAGAGTATTTAGTGAGGAGGTAATAAACAAAATAGAAATGTACATTTTGATGTGCTAGATACCCTGTCAACAAACAGAAGGTAACAAAGTCAAAGTAGCTGCCAGTGTCAGGCACCAGTGCTGGCTTCCCCCTCTCACTTTATTTATGCTGCTCTTTGTCACACAGTCCCAGAGGCAGCTCTGCAGGTGGGAGAGCCTCTTTTCATAAAATTCTCACCAAAAGAGCCCACACTCAAATCGAAAAGTAACAGAGTCAGGTAAGGAAGGGGTGAACTCTTCTTTTTCTCTTAAATTATTTTTCCCTCACTTAGGTCTTTCCCCCAAATCCTTTAGAGTAGCCACTGAATCTCCAAATTAGAAATCTTCATTTCATTGTTACCCTCAACGTAGTTATAGCACTAAGAACACAGGGTCTTTGCTTTATGTCTCATTGACTAAAAGGCCCAGTTCAGGTATTTGCCCATAACACCGCCATTTTTGTTCTAAAAGGAGTATATAAGATCTCAACTTCCTGTTAGATAGAAACTGCTTAATACCTTAAATGGTAGCCTTATGATTTGTTTTGCTTTGAATGTAACATTTATTTTCATTTATTTTCCAATATTTCAAAAATCTCAAAACACATTCTAAAAAGAGTTTCAGCCTACACACCGAGACATGAGATAAGGTGGCCTTTCAAAACTCATTGTCCTCAAGAAGTTTTATAAGCTGGAACTGAGATTGGTTTATGCAATCAGTCAAGGTCAGTTCAAGATCACACACAAATCCTCAATGGAACTGTGATTCAAGTGCAGCTATCCTGACTACCAAGCTTATAAATTTCGAACAACTGACTAATGTTTGCAAAAGTTCATGAGGTTAGATTTTAAGTTGCAAAGAAATAAATAAGCGACAAATAACTAATCATCATCACCACAGGAGAACATTGTTACCAATACCCAGACAATATTTTTATCAAAATTCACCATTTGGAAAAAGGCCACTCAATCTCACTGAGTGCAGTTTTCACCATTAAAAGAAGGGTGGGCTATATGTATTTGATGGGACTTTGGAAGTCCAAATGCAATATATTAGGTATAGATTTGTACTGCCGCTATTCTTTCTAAACTACTACCCTTCTTTCTAAAATGTGAAAGTGAGTGTTACGGAACACTCAAAGCAATCATTCAGTATTTCACCTCCCTACTTTCCATTTGTACTTCAGTCCACTTGCTAGTCTCAACATAAAGAGGTGTAAAACCAGGAGACTTAATTCTTACAAATACCCACGCTTTGGTACTAAACGCTACCTCCTACATTTCACCAGAGCTGCAAAATGCTTGCTTACCGCTGTTTCCAAGGGTGGCTCAAAAGATCCCGCAAGGACTAAAGAAATAATAAATCAGGAAATGTAGAGTACCTAACCTAATTTGTAATTTTGCGTGCTCACACAATTTAAAATGACACATTACAAATATTTATTTAGAAGAAGGTATTTCTAAATTGTATTTTTCCTATGAATAGTGAAGAAATATTTCCTGAAGGGAGGGTGAAAAAACATTTAGTATTTATAAATACAGAAAAATAACTAAAGAAAATCAAGTGAATACATTGAAAAGTAGCTAATATTATTCAACATATAACCACAATAAATTCATAATTTAATATTTTCTCATTAGTATTGCCTTAGAGTGACTGGGTGTATTTTTCTCCTTTTTTGTTTATATTTTTGTGTACTTCAGTCAGTATTTCCAAATTTCCTTGTAAAAAAGCCTTTTGGTATTAAAAGCTGTAGTATTTTGTATGGATGCCCATGCAATGATATTTGAAAAATACAAGTTTCTCATTCATTTTGTACTTGATGTTAAAATTATTTTCATAAAGTATTTATTCTATTAAAAGAAAATACCCTGCATAGAGTCGATACATTGAGACCATTTATTAGGATCATCATTGATTGCAGACAATTTACATTGGAGCCTGCACATTGTAGATTATAAATTAGAGCTATTTCCTGGCTCAGGGTAAATACACTCCTGACTGTAACTCAAAGCACAGTAAAGGCACCTATTATAAGCTGAACCAATCTTTCTCTCTCCTGGAGTGTGGAAACTGGAACAGAAAAGTACAAAATACAGTGGCCTCTAAGTCTACGTTTTTACATATAATAAACTTTAGGTTGGTGCTCTAGAGCTAAGTTTACTCCTGCCTCAAACTAAAAAAAAGAAGAAAAAAGCTCCATTTCCAAAATATAGATTCACCATAAGGGAGGGCATCACTCTCTAAAAGTCTGATGCAAACTATTAAGAAAAACACAAAACAGGAAAAACGCTAAAAATTAAACAGTAAACTTTAAATAATACATCTTATCGAAAATACATTTTGTTGTTATGGATCAAAATTATGTGCTTAAAAATAGAATGGAATTTGGCTGTTATGCACAAGTAGTTTTTTGATATTGTTAAGATTTTCTTATACATACTAAGGAATTATAGTAATAATGCTATTTTGAAATTTACTTTAAGAATGTGAGAATATCTGGCCGGGCGCGGTGGCTCAAGCCTGTAATCCCAGCACTTTGGGAGGCCGAGGCGGGCGGATCACGAGGTCAGGAGATCGAGACCATCCTGGCTAACACAATGAAACCCCGTCTCCACTAAAAAAAATACAAAAAAATTAGCCAGGCGTGGTGGCGGCGCCTGTAGTCCCAGCTACTCGGGAGGCTGAGGCAGGAGAATGGCGGGAACCCGGGAGGCGGAGCTTGCAGTGAGCCGAGATCGCGCCACTGCACTCCAGCCTGGGCGACAGAGGGAGACTCCGCCTCAAAAAAAAAAAAAAAAAAAAAAAAAAAAAGAATGTGAGAATATCTTTACCCTGAACTTTGCTGAAGTTGCTTATCAGCATAAGGAGATTTTGGGCTGAGATGATGAGGTTTTCTAAATATACAATCATATCATCTGCAAAGAGAGGCAATTTGGCTTCCTCTTTTCCTATTTGAATATGCTTTATTTCTTTCTCTTGCTTCATTGCCCTAGTCAGAACTTCCAACACTATGTTGAATAGGAGTGGTGAGTGAGGCCATCCTTGTCTTGTGCCGGTTTTCAAAGGGAATGCTTCCAGCTTTGGCACATTCAGTATGATATTGGCTGTGGGTTTGTCATAAATAGCTCTTATTATTTTGAGATATGTTCCATCGATACCTGGTTTATTGACAGTTGTTAACATGAGGGCTGTTGAATTTTGTTGAAGACCTTTTCTGCATCTATTGAGATAATCATGTGGTTTTTGTCATGGTTTCTGTTTATGTGATGGATTACGTTTATTGATTTGTGTATGTTGAACCAGCCTTGCATCCCAGGTATGAAATTGACTTGATCGTGGTGGATAAGCTTTTTGATGTGCTGCTGGATTCCATTTGCCAGTACTTTATTGAGGATTTTCACATCGATGTTTTTCAGGGATATTGGCCTGAAATTTTCCTTTTTTGTCGTGTCTCTACCAGGTTTTGGTATCAGGATGATGCTGGCCCCATTAAATGAGTTAGAGAGGAGTCCCTCTTTTTCTATTGTTTAGAATAATTTCAGAAGGAATGGTAACAGTTCCTCTTCGTACCTCTGGTAGAATTCGGCTGTGAATCCATCTGGTCCTGGACGTTTTTGGTTTGTATGCTATCCATTACTGCCTCAATTTCAGAACTTGTTATTTATTCAGGGATTCAACTTCTTCCTAATTTAGACTTGGGAGGGTGTATGTGTCCAGGAATTTATCCATTTCTGCTAGTTGTTCTGGTTTATTTGCATAGAAGTGTTTATAGTATTCTCTGATGGTAGTTTGTATTTCTATAGTATTCCTATAGAATATTCTATATACCTGCATAGGCATAGAATATTCTATATTCTATAGAATGCTACAGAATAGAAGTTTGTATAGAAGTATTCTATAGAATATCACAGGATAGAAGTTTGAATAGAATTCTATAGACTAGAATATAGAACACTATAGAATTCTATAGAACTACCACTTCTATAGTATTCCCTGATGGTAGATGGTATTTCTGTGGAATCAGTGGTGATATTTCCTATATCATTTTCTATTGCATCTATTTAATTCTTCTCTCTTTTCTTCTTTATCAATCTGGCTAGCAGTCTATCTATTTTGTTGATCTTTTCAAAAACCAGATCCTGGATTCATTGATTTTTGAAGGTTTTTTCGTGTCTCTATCTCCTTCAGTTCTGCTCTGATCTTAGTTCTTTTTTGTCTTCTGCTAGCTTTTGAATTTGTTTGCAGTCCTTCTCTAGTTCTTTGAATTTTTATGTTAGGGTGTCAATTTTAGATCTTTCCTGCTTTCTCTTGTGGGCATTTATTGCAAAATCAATATGCAAAAATCACAAGCATTCCTATACACCAATAACAAACAGAGAACCAAATCATGAGTGAACTCCCATTCCCAATTGCTACTAAGAGCATAAAATACCTATAAGGTATATGAAGGACCTCGTCAAGGAGAACTACAAACCACTGCTCAAAGAAATAAGAGAGGTCACAAACAAATGAAAAAACATTTCGTGCTCATGTATAGGCATAATCAATATGGTGAAAACGGTGATACTGCCCAAAGTAATTTTATAGATTCAATACTATTGCCATCAAACTACCACTGACTTTCTTCACATAATTGGAAAAAACTACTTTAAAGTTCATATGGAAACAAAAGAGAGCCCTCATAGCCAAGATAATCCTAAGCAAAAAGAACAAAGCTGGAGGCATCACACTACCTGACTTCAAACTATACTATAAGTCTATAGTAACCAAAACAGCATGGTACTGGTACCAAAACAGATATATACACCAATGGAACAGAACAGAGGCCCCAGAAATAACACCACATATCCAAAACCATCTGATCTTTGACAAACCTGACACAAACAAGCAATGGGGAAAAGATTCCATATTTAATAAATGGTGTTGGGAAAACAGGCCCATATGCAGAAAACTGAAACTGGACCCCTTCCTTACACCTTATACAAAAAAACAACTCAAGATGGATTAAAGACTTAAATGTAAGACCTAAAACCATAAAAACCCTAGAAGAAAACCTGGGCAATACCGTTCAGGACATAGGCATGGGCAAAGACTTCTGTGTAAAACATAAAAGCAATGGCAAGAAAAGCCAAAATTGACAAAAGGGATCTAATTAAACTAAAGAACTTCTGCATAGCAAAAGAAACTCTAATCAGTGTGGACAGATAACTTACAGAATGAGAAAAAAAAATTGCAATCTATCCATCTGACAAAGGGCTAATATCCAGAATCTATAAAAACTTAAACAAATTTGTAAGAAAAAAAAAAACAAACAACCCCATCAAAAAGTGGGCAAACCATATGAACAGAAACCTCTCAAAAAGACACTTATGCAGCCAACAAACATGAAAAAGGCTCATTATCACTGGTCAATAGAGAAATGCAAATCAAAACCACAATGAGATACCATCACACGCCAGTTAGAATGGCAATCATTCAAAATTCAGGAAACAACAGATGCTGGAGAGGATGTGGAGAAATAGGAATGCTTTTACACTGTTGGTGGGAGTGTAAATTAGTTAAACCATTGTGGAAGACAGTGTGGTGATTCCTCAAGGATCTAGAACTAGAAATACCACTGGACCCAGTAATCCCATTACTGGGCATACACCCAAAGGATTATACATTTATTCTACTATAAAGACACATGCACACATATGTTTATTGCAGCACTATTCACAATAGCACAGACTTGGAACCAACCCAAATGTCCATCAATGATAGACTACATAAAGAAAATGTGGCACATATACACCATGGAATACTATGAAGCCATAAAAAAAGATGAGTTCATGTCCTTTGCAGGTACATGCATGAAACTGGAAACCATCATTCTCACCAAACTATCACAAGAACAGAAAACCAAACACTACATGTTCTCACTCATAAGTGGGAGTTGAACAAGGAGAATACATGGACACAGGGAGGAGAACATCACACACTGGGGCCTGTCGTGGGGTCGGGGGATAGCATTAGGAGAAATACCTAATGTAGGTGATGGTTGATGGGTGCAGCAAACCACCATGGCACATGTATACCTAAGTAACAAAACTGCACATTCTGCACATGTACCCCAGAACCTAAAGTATAATAATAAATAAAAATAAAAAGGAATGTTAGAATATCTTAAATTCCCATGGTGTCTATGCTGATCCTGATTAAAGATGATTTAACATGGAGACACTTGTCACCAGAAATCACTATGTCTCCAAGATATCAGGCCCCAGTGCAGTATATTGTTACTCTTTATATTTGACAAATGGTACATAGTTCAGTTACAATTACTTCAAAGGAATTCACTTTATCAAAAAAGTCTGTTTTCAGTCATGAATATTTTCAAGTAGAATTATTTTTTTCTAGGCTCATGAAGGATAATTTTATCAACTACTTACTCATTTTGCATCTCCTGGAATAGTTTATTATGCAACAAGTAAAATTACAGTTACTTACCTGCAGATTGCTTGATGTAGTAATTTCCCTTGTCTTATATCCCTTCCACCACACCCACATATAGATGGTATGTGACAACTTGCCACTTGAGGCCAAAATCCATGTTTTATTTATTTTAGTATTCTCAAAGCCCAGCATATTTCCCAGGACATAACAATATTTTATAGATATCCATGCAATTGAACCGAAATTGTGACTTGGAAATCTTTCAAATATGCTTAGATGTGCACAGATTGACACTTGTTTAGTGAAGCCTGCCTTCCTTGAAAGCTCCTAATTCTCAAAATGGAGAATCTGAAGTATCACCAAAAAAAAAAAACAAAAAAACAAAAACAAGGCGTTTTCCAGGAAAATGGTCACTCTTTGCATTGTTTATTCCTTTGTTTTGGGAGAGGAAAATATATACACAATGGCAGTGACTATCTACGCAGTCTGAGTCTAGACAGTTCGTCATCCCATTTCTACTGCCACGACCATCTAAAATGATACTCCCAGATGATTTTAAGTCATTGCAGTCATTGTTGACCATGTGCTAATTCTGTATGTCTTACCAACTTATAAATATACTTACAAAATATGTACCTAGAAACATACATGATTAAAAGATAACGGAAGCCAAATTTTCATCAGAACACGCTTTCTTTCCAGCTGCTCTATTCAACATGAAATAGGCTCCTCAAATATCAGTGAGCTGCCGTAACTGCAGACAACCTAGCACGGTACCCATCACACAGCAGATGACCAGCAAGTATTTGTTGAATGATAAAACAAATACATAAATTCATCATTAGAAAGTAGAATAAAACTGTTCAGTGTTTGTTAAAATAATCTTTCTCTCCGTAGGGTTTTAGTAAAATATATGTTTACAAACAACAATGGGCAACAACTCTCAAAAGGACTTAATTCAAGAATTCAGTCATTTTTACATGGTCATCAGCACTTAGTTGTAGAAAATGTCACTTTTATTTCAAAAAACATTGCAGAAAGATTATCAAAAGTAGGCATATAATTTCTCTAAAATATAATATCAAACATGGAAATTATCCTGATTTTGATGTCCAAAAATTAAAATTTGTGGAAACAATTCAGGCATGCATATGTTGCTTTGAATGTCAACATTTCAGCCTTGATGCTTATAGCTTAACATGTTGTTATATCATGTAACCACTAAAATGTATAACATATATTATCATTATTAAAAATTGCTGGACTCAAAATGCACAGGCCTAAAGAAGTAAATGTAATAATTATACAATCCACAACTAAAGATTTTCTTTATGTTTAGAAAATTTCCAATAATGGCTTCATCTTTAGCAAAAGTAGGATTTAAATATGAGACAAAATGTTTTGAACAGATCAATCAGAAAGAGTGACTTTGAAATACAGAACCAGAAACTATGATTCACACAGAAAAAAAAGAAGAAGAAAGGAAAGAAAGAAAGGAGGGAGGGAGGGACGAAGGAAGGAAGGAAGGAAGGAAGGAAGGAAGGAAGGAAGGAAGGAAGGAAGGAAGGAAGTCTTTTTCAGCATAACGAAGCACGAAGTGAACTGAGCTTGTTATAAGAAAACTCAAGTTTCTCTTTTTTTTGAGACAGGATCTTGCTGTGTTGCCCAGGCTGTATTGGTTCACTGCAACCTCTGCCTCCTGGGTTCAAGCAATTCTCCTGCTTCAGACTCCTGAGTAGCTGGGATTGCAGGTGCACACCACCATGCCTGGCTAATTTTTGTATTTTTAGTGGAGATGGGGTTTCACCATGTTGCCCAGGCTCATCTCAAACTCCTGACCCAAACTCAAACCACCTGCCTCAGCCTCCCAAAGTGCTGGGATTACAGGTATGAGTCACCTCACCTGGCCAGAAAACTCAAGTCTCTTCATTGCTTTGTCATTTACTACTCAAGTTGTTTACACATGTAAACCTCAGTGTCTTTATATATAAAATAGGAATGCCTACTGTATAGTAGTGTTGAGAACCCAAAGAGAAAAGGTATACATGCTGAATGTTATCTAATAACTTTACTGTATAACTATAAGCTATCATTAATTTCACATTTTTATTGTACAGATATATAATAGCTGCATTTTTAAAAGAAAACCAAAAGAAGAGTAATGGTAGCCAAATGTAATACCTGCTTTACTCAGTGAATCTTTAATAAAGCCTGTCAAGTTGATTGATAGCAGCTGGGGAGATATACAGTCAGGTGGCCTGGATTGGCATAGAGCCAGGAGAACCTGTACCTCCAATTCTGGTTCATCTCATTTTTCTTCTCTTTATCAGTCTTAGTTTTAGGACACTTTACTCATGTTTTTCCTCTTCCATTGTTCCCAGTATTAGTGTAAAATTATCAGCAGAATAATTGGCTAATTAACACCAATGATTTTAAGCTATGTCTTTAATAGATTTTTATTTCCATTTCTTTAGGAAATTTTTAAGGATTATTTTTTTTTTTAATTTAAGTAAAAATATTGAGAAGAAAATCACAAAAAAGTCATGTATTTTACATTTTTTATATAAAAACACAAGCACACAGAGATGTATCTGTTGAATGTGTGTGTTACGGGCTCCTGGAGATGTTTGTTCAAAGTATTTTTGTCAATAATAGGAAGGAATTGAAGTGTTCTTTCCTGAGCATTAAGTGATCAGATTGTGCTACTTCAATTGTTTTTTTTTTTTTTTTCACCTGCAAAGAAACAGACCCTACGATCTAATTGATTGTTTTTACCATTGTCAAATACCACATAGCATTTATGTGGTGTTTCAATGACCTCTACTCCCCACTTGCTCTGTCTCCCTATACCCACTCTCTTCCAAATGCTTATCAACTATTTATAACAGAGGTGCTCGGATTTGTGTAAAACGAAAGAGGAGAGGATTATAACAAGTGAATGTTGCCTTAGCTACGTCTATTCTAGATCTCTCTGACCCATAAGGATCTCTAAATTTTCCTCTTGATTCTTCTTTTCTATTTAGTTTTTGCAGATTCTTAAGTATTATAAGACTTCATACTTAGGCTGTGCAGAAATGAAGTGGAATTGTAATTGAGTTTCTACTTTGTAGGCTAATGATTTCTGATTTCGGGGTGCACACAAAGCAGACAGGGAACTCATTAAAATACAGTTCTGGTCCAACCACCAGTAATGGGGTGTCAATGAACACCTTTTATTACTCTGCTGGTTGGTGTCAGAGGCAGAATTTAAATTCAGATCTGACTCTCTGTCTCCTGTGTCACAATGTCTCGTTTAAAGCTATACAATTTAAACAGTAAACAAGAATCATTTATTGAATATTTGATGCATGTTTTTACGATGGCCTAAGGGCTTTCTCAGTTAGAAACCACATATTTTACTAGCCAAGGCTGGAAACAGACAAGGTCTATTATGACATCTGATGAGTGAATCAGCGTCTAGAATTGTGCTTTCCAAAACAGTAAGTACTGGGCATGGGAGGATATTGAGTATTTGAAATATGGCTAGTGTGGCAGAAACCAAATTTTTAAATTTTACTCTATTTTAATTAATTTATATCTAAATATCTACACGTGACAACCAAATTGTTCAGCTCAGCCCAGATATGGAACATTCCCATCATCATGGAATGTTCTCTTGGACAATGCTGACTATAACGTATCCTTCTGTCTTATTTTTTTATTTTTATTTTTTTTTTGGAGATGGAGTTTCGCTCTTGATGCCTAGAGTGGAGTGCAATGGTGCAATCTCAGTTCACAGCAACCTCTGCCTCCACGGTTCAAGTGATTCTCCTGCCTCAGCCTCCCAAGTAGGTGGGGTTATTGGCGTCCGCCACCACGCCCGGCTAATTTTTGTATTTTTAGTAGAGATAAGGTTTCACCATGTTGGCCAGGCTGGTCTCAAACTCCTGACCTCAGGTGATCCGCCTGCCGCAGCCTCCCAAAGTGCTGGGATTACAGGTTTGAGCTACCATGTCTGGGCCTTCTGTCTTAATCTATGTATATCTTCAACAGTTTGAAATGATATGCTGCTCTTTAATAAAAGTCAGCTGCCAAGATCAATGGCAGAGGCTGCCCAGGTTACATTTAAAATGACGTGGCATCCAGATGCCATTGCTCTCAGGAATATTTCAGTTAAAATCAAGGCAAAAGCTACACCTGGATTCTAAGTTCTTCACTACCAGACATTAGTTGAATGTCTGTGGAGAAATATCCTTGATTGTTTGGTCTTATTTTTTTCATTTATCAATGGACACAAGCTACTGATCACATTAAACATGGTAAGAAGTTGTAAAAGCCTGAATTTGCTGCCTTCCTCTTTATTTTACCTCAGTTAGAAATATGACAGTATTAGTTTCACCTTGGCCAATTCCCCCACTAGACATCTGTCTCCCCTGGGAAGAGATGCCTGAATATTCACTTTTTTGTTGTTGTTGTTTTTGAGGCAGAGTCTCATTCTATCACCCAGGCTGGAGTGCAGTAGCACGAGCTCGGCTCACTGCAAACTTCGCCTCCTGGGTTCAGGCAATGCTCTTGCCTGAGCCTCCCGAGTAGATAGGATTACATGAATATTCACACTTAAAGTCTCTAACAGAGACCCCTAGGAAAGGGGTTCAGCCTAATTCTCCTTTACTTGATTTGACTGACCACTCACAGCATATTTCAGTAAATAAATCCATGTAAACAAGGCTTTTCCAACTCTAACATGACATGTGTGCTGCTATCCTGAGTTTTTCGTTCATAGCCGGGACCCTTGGAAACTTACACTTCCAGATAGCGTGAAATGCTACCCAGGATGCCTCTTGGAGCTCACAGTGGCAGTAGCAATTGTTGTGAGGCAGTGATCAGCACTTGTTCTTTTTCTGAGCTGTTTGTCCTTCCTCCCTCCTTCCCTCCTTCCCTCCCTCCTTCCCTTCTTTTCTTCCTTCCATGCTCAGTAACATTTATCAATACATAAATCCAAGCTTAAGGGTGCAGAACTCTTGAGAGAGTTGACTTGCCTAAACCCAAGTGTCTCAATCACAGTTGCATTTTATAATCATTTGAGATATAATTAAAATATTCTGATACTGCATACCTCGAAAGACTGTGTTTGGAAAGTCCCCCAAGTGATTTTACTGTGTAACTAGGGCTAAGAACCACTGGCAACATAATCTGAGACAGAAAGAAGAGTGGGGCTAAAGATGAAGCTTTAACAGTAGCAGCCACATGTAGGAGATGGTATAATCAATGACACAGACAACCCATTCCTTTCCTTTTCTCTCTTGCTCTCATGTGCTGTCTTCACTAGTACAATACGTGCGCGTTACTATGGTCTAACTCATGCTCACCTTCTTCACTTAGTCTCTGGTATAACTTGGAATGCTTGCTTGCTCAAGATAAGCCTTAAAATTGGTGAGTGTTAGACAGGCAAATGCAGATTAAAAGATCATGTGTGGAAAACCGTAATATGGCATCTTTTAAAATGGTTTTAATTTCAAACTCTTGCATTTGTTAGGTATTACTGTCTAAGAATCCCTTCAACTAAGATATCACATAGAAATTGAACCACTCTTGGGAACAGATGGTGAGGATGAAAAACGAAAAAAAAAAAAAAAAAGAAGGAAATTGAACCAATGACATATGAGGGAATAGATATGTTAGATTGCCAAAGGATTTCTTTTCTTTCTTCAGTGCTTTCTGTTGTTTTACTGAAACTGACGTTTAGAAGTACAATAGAGTTAGAAAAAACATAGTATCAAGAACAGAAACCTATCACACTAAAAACACAAACACATACATAGGCTTTTCCAACCCAACTAAGCTATGACAACATCTGGGAAAGGAAAATTAAGTAAAGTTAGTCCAGGCCGGGCACAGTGGTTCACACCTGTAATCCCAGAACTTTGAGAGGCCAAGGCAGGAGGATCGCTTGAGCTCAGGAGTTCCGGACTAGCCTGGATAACATGCTGAAACCCAGTCTATACAAAAAACACAAAAAAAGTTAGCTGGGCATGGTGGCACGTGCCTGTACTCCCAGCTAATCTGGAGGCTGAGGCAGGAGAATTGCTTGAACCAGGGAGGCGGAGGATGCAGTGAGCCAAGATCGTGCCACTGCATTCCCTGAGCAACAAAATGACACCCTGTCTCAAAAAAAAAAAAAAAAAAAAAAATCTTCAGCAATTCATAGAACTGGTGTATTTATTATTTCAAGGCAGTGTAAAGATGCAGGAATATATTACCATATTTCCCAAACATGGCGTGATTTCTTTTTCTCCTCATAATGATCCTTCAGAAAAGAGGAGGTTGCCTTATATTCAAACCTTTACAAATCCTTTATGACAAGTTGCTCTCCGTTTCCTCCAGGAAAGATATATTAGCTTGAAATATCCCAAATCAATTCTAGTTTTCTAGTTTTAGATGCTTTTTAGAAGATAACTTATAGAATCACTAAAAGCAGAAGCAAGGACATTTCATATAGATTTTGTCTTTGTGCCTGAGGATTTGACCTCACAATTGGAGATGTCACTGTAAACATGACTCTTTAAAATCTCCTTAAAAGCAGTGCAAGAGTTGCTATAAAGTGGAGATTGTCATTACACACCTGTGGGATGAATGAACAACAAAAAATGTTCTAATATTATAAAAGTTTATAGTTGCCGCTAGGGACAAATTTCTTGTTGACAGTGTGCTATGCTTTCAAAAACTGCTAATAAGCAAGATTGTTTCATTAAACACAGGGATGGAAAAAAGTCATATTTATAAATTAATATTTTTCCATATTACAGTAAATATGTATGTATAATCAAGTTGACAAATTAAATAGTATAATAATATATTTAGTTGTTTAATGAACATTTCTAAAAGTCTGTTTTTTTAGAACACTTTCTTTGGCTTCAGTTTTAAGCAAATGAGACATTTCCTTAAAATTGGCACCACGTTAGAGCTGAGCATACAGTTTAATTATTTATTTACTAATATTTGTAATCAATTAATACTAAAAGCAAAAACAGGTTGTTTAATATCTGTGAGTGACTTTGTGTACGTATTTAATTTTTTTAACTAATAGAACTTCATTTGTTTGAAAGAAAACTAAAACTGTAAATTAAATCTCTTTCTAAATAATAAAGTTCTACTGGAGTATTAGGTATTAACCCTCCATGACAGTAAATTTTATATTAACTGTCGATATGTTAATAATTTTATATTAAATGTCAATATGACTGGGCCACAGTTCCCAGAGGTTTGGTTAAACAATCATCTAGATGTTTCTGTGAAGGTGTTTTTTTAGATGAGTTTAACATTTAAATTAGTAGACTTTGAGTAAAGCAGATTATTCTCCGTAAGGTGGATAGGCCACACTCCATCAGTGGAAGTCCTTATGAGAAAGTGTGAAGTCATCTAAGTCCCCTATGGAAGAGGAGATTCTCTCTGACACTGCCTCTGGACATGAGCTGCAACAGAATCTCTTTGGGTCTCCAGCCTACCAGCCTGTCCTGTATTTTTCAAACTTGCCAGACCCCAAAATTTCTTGAGCCAATTTATTAAAATAAATATCGATCAATTGATCTATCTATCTATCTATCTATCTATCTATCTATCTATCTATTCATTTTGTTTCCCTGGAGGACCCTAACACTTCCTCTATCTCTGGTTCATTTTTCTGCATAGCACTTGTACCCTTTTAATGTACTATAAAATGAATTTCATTTGCATGTTTCTTTATTGTCTGTCTCCTCCACTAGACTGTATTTCCCAAAAAGGCACATACCATTAACTTTCTGCTCCCTAATTTTAATGCCTGGTACAAAGGGATTCTCAATAAATATTTATCAAATAAATGAATTAGATACTTCATCTGTCCTTCATTATATATTTAATATTTAAAACAAACTAAAGATTTCATTTTAAATCTAGAGTACATCAAAGAAGAAAAATCATAACAATGAACAAATACAATGAATACATATTAAAGGTGGACTGAGCACATTTATTAGACTGTATGTGATATTTTAATTGTTTAAATGGAACTGATTTGAAGTTATCTTACTATTACCTACACAGATTCATTAAAAAATGTATTAAGACTAATAGCCAATTTTAAGAATAAGAACAGCTAATATATAAATAGTTATTTATATACTATATAATATAAATGTATCTTCAGCAACAGTCCCATATTTTCATTACAGTTATGAACTCACTTTTTCATCTAATAATGGATGAAGGCTTAGATATTTGGTGTACATTTTTAGTTGTTTGCTTGAATTATGTAACATGAATTTCCTTTGTTCTCTGGGAATATTTAATCAAAATCTATTATCCAGTAAGAAGCTGAAATTAGTTAATGAAGTCCAATTCAACTTAAAAAATACAGCTTCTTTCTTAATTTCAGTTTATTTTGGAAACATGAAATACTTCAACATTATGTGAATCATTTTTACAATTTTTACTTTCAGAGAAAATTCATGAACATAAAATCATTAAACTTTCCAAAATTATATTGTATCTTCTAAACATATAAAACTGATTTTCATAAAAATAATATTATATTATCAGGAGAAAGAAAAAAAAACCTCAAACTATACACAAAACAGCTACACGAGTGAGAAAATATGCTATCTAGAAAGAAAATGGTTGTTAAGAGAAGGTATAAAACTATTTTTGAAACAGAATTAAAAGTGTTTATTTTATTAAAAAGTTGACATAGGTTATCTTTGGTGTTTATGACTTGCAAACTAAAGTATTTAATATTTAACATGTTTAAATACAAGCAGCAGCAGTTTGGTAATCAAAAGGAATAATTTGAATCATCTCGGAAAAGTAAATGTATTGTAATTAGGATATTTTAGAATGTGATTAAAACGTTTGAAAGAAAATGTATTCACCTTTCTTGTCATCGAAGTACAGAGTCTGTTGAGCTGGATTTGACCACTGGAGGGAGGTATTATCATTTTGATCAACCCTGCAGGTCAAAATTGCAGTTCCGCCTTCAACAACGGTTACATTCTGCGTTAGTGGAAACTGCCCTTGGCTGCCTAGAAGGGGATTTAAAAAAATGTTGATTAAATGAAAGTCATAAAATGATTAACTGCCCAAAATCTACACTGGCCTTAACTTCTCATGCAAAATAAAATTTAAAACAACCAAACAACAACAAAACTATATATTACAAAAGACAGAAAAATAATTGAAAATCTTCAGCGAACAACAGCATTGACATATAATTAAGACTCCTTTGTACTCCCTACATGTTCTAGGAAACTTTTTTCCTCCTAGGCATACATAAAGATTTATATTCAAATAGTAATATTATAATTATTAATTTCGCTAGGCTTTGCATTAGTTAATATGGTACTAGACTTGGTCATTGTTGAAGATAAGGCACTGAAATAATTTTGGATAAGTTGAACTCTCTAGAGCAGTAGAGGAAGCATAAAATACTTCCCTGGTAGCTTTTATAATCCTGAATAAAGTTTTTGAAATATGGATACTAAAACTTTAGATTCAATTTCTGATAAAGGAAATCAAAAAAAGAATCCCACTTAACTAGGTTTTCTTGTAGAGTTGGCTCTTTTTAGAAATACATAATGTATTGTATAAAACAGTGGGAGTACTCTTTGAAAAGTGTAGGATATCCATTCAAGTTTTAAATGATTAATCCTAGGTGATACAGGTTAATACCCTTCTTTGTTCCTTTCTGTAGTTTCTTGTTTTTCTCCAAGTAATACATATTTATTTTATAATCAGAAAATACATATTTTTAAATGACCCTTGTTAATTTGGATATCATCATTATGTAATCAAGGTTTTGCTCTTCCTAAGCGTTTTACTAATTTATTAAAGTAATTAATGTAACAAATGTACTTAATAAGTGCAATTCTAATAGTTTAAACAAAATTTATGCACATGGATACATAATACATAAATTTCTCTTCAGCAAGATGATCTGAAGATAAACTCTGCTAAGTCTGATAACCATGATTAACATGGGTAAGAATGACTTTCTAGAACCAGGTTAAAATATTATTATGTAAGCAAGGTAGTTCATTAAGTCAAGGATAATTTACATATGCAAGAACACTGTAATGACTTAATCACATCCATGAAACGTATTTCCTTTTTCTTCTTTAGTTTTGTAATGATTTGATAATTACTACAAGCACCACTTGAGGTTATGCTGGAACTATTGGCATAAGAATCTTATTAGCGGGGATTCCCGGGCCAGATGGCCAAACAGGAACAGCTCCGGTCTGCAGCTCCCAGTGAGACCAAGGCAGAAGGCAGGTGATTTCTACATTTCTAACTGAGATACCCAGTTCATCTCACTGGGACTGGTTAGTCAGTGGGTGCAGCCCATGGAGGGCAAGCAAAAAGTAGGGTGGGGTGTCACCTCACCCAGGACGTGCAAGAGGTCAGGGAACTCCCTCCCCTAGACAAGAGAAGGAGTGACTAACTGTGCCATGAGGGATTGTGCTATCTGGCCCAGATACTATGCTTTTCCCATGCTCTTTGCAACCCACAGACCAGGAGATTCCCTTGGGTGCCTATACCACAAGGGCCCTAAGTTTCAAGCACAAAACTAGGCAGCCATTTGAGCAGATACTGAGCTAACTACAGGAGTGTGTGTTTTTTTGTTTGTTTGTTTTTTGTTTTTTTGTACCTCAGTGGTGCCTGGAACTCCAGCGAGACAGAACTGTTCACTCCAATGGAAAGGGGGCTGAAGCCAGGGAGCCAAGTGGTCTTGCTCAGTGGATCCCACCCCCACGGAGCCCAGAAAGCTAAAATCCACTGGCTTGAAATTCTCGCTGTCAGCAGAGCAGTCTGAAGTCGACTGAGATTCTCAAGCTTGCCATTACTGACGCTTGAGTAGGCAGTTTTCCCCTCACAATGTAAACAAAGCCTCCAGGAAGTTCAGACTGGGTGGAGCCCACTGCAGTGCCAAAAATCCTCTGTTGCCAGACTGCCTCACTAGATTCCTCCTCTCTGAGCAGGGCATCCCTAAAAGAAAGGCAGCAGCCCTAGTCAGGGGCTTATAGATAAAACTACCATCTTCCTGGACAGAGTCATTGGGGAAACAGACAACTGTGGGTGCAACTTCAACAGACTTAAACGTTACTGCCTGCCAGCTCTGAAGAGAGCAGTGGATCTCTGAATACAGTGCTTGAACTCTGCTAAGGGACAGATTGCATCCTCAAGCGGGTCCCTGACACCCATGCCTCCTGAGGTGGAGACACCTCCCAGCAGTGGTTGACAGACATCTCATATAGGAGAGCTCTGGCTGGCATCTGTCAGGTGACCCTCTGGGATGAAGCTTCCAGAGGAAGGAGCAGCCAGCAATCTTTGCTGTTCTGCAGCTTCTGCTGGTAATACCCAGGCAAACAGGGTCTGGAGTGGACCACCAGCAAAATCCAGCAGCACATTAAAAAGCTTATCCACCACGATCAAGTCATTTTCATCCTTAGGATGCAAGGCTGGTTCAACATATTCAAATCAACAAATGTAATCCATCACATAAACAGAACCAATGACAAAAACCACATGATTATCTCAATAGATGCAGAAAAGGCCTTCGATGAAATTCAACACCCCTTCATGCTAAAAACACTCAATAAACTAGATATTGATGGAACATATTTCAAAACATTAAGAGCTACTTATGGCAAACCCACAGCCAATATCATAATGAATGGGCAAAAACTGGAAGCAATCCCTTTGAAAACTGGCACAAGACAAGGATACCCTCTCTCACCACTCCTATTCAACATAGTATTGGAAATTCTAGCCAGAACAATCGGGCAAGAGAAAGAAATAAAGTGTATTCAAATAGGAAGAGAGGAAGTCAAATTATCCCTGTTTGCAGATGACATGATTGTATATTTAGAAAACTCCATCGTCTAAGCCCAAAAACTCCTTAAGCTGATAAGCAACTTCAACAAAGTCTCAGGATACAAAATCAATGTGCAAAAATCACAAGCATTCCTATGCACCAATAATAGGCAAACAGAGAGCCAAATGATGAGCAAACTCCCATTCACAATTGCTACAAAGAGAATAAAACACCTAGAAATACAACTTACAAGGAATGTGAAGGACCTCTTCAAAGAGAACTACAAACCACTGCTCAAGGAAATAGGAGGGACACAAACAAATGGAAAAATATTCCACGCTCATGGATAGGAAGAATCAATATTGTGATAATGGCCATACTGCCCAAAGTAATTTATAGATTCAATGCTATCCCCATCAAGCTACCACTGACTTTCTTCACAGAATTAGGAAAAAAAAAAAAACTACTTTAAATTTAATACGGAACCAAAAAAGAGCCCATATAGCCAAGACAATCTTAAGCAAAAAGAACAAAGCTGGAGGCATTACACTAACTGACTTAAAACTATACTACAAGGCTACAGTAACCAAAACAGCATGGTACTGGCACCAAAACAGACATATAGACCAATGGAAAAGCACAGAGGCCTCAGAAATAATGCCACAAGTCTACAACCATCTGACCTTTGACAAACCTGACGAAAACAAGCAATGAAGAAAGGATTCTCTATTTAATAAATGGTGTTGGGAAACTGGCTAGCCATATGCAGAAAACTGAAACTGGACCCCTTCCTTACACCTTATACAAAAATTAACTCAAGATGGATTAAAGATTTAAACATTAAGACCTAAAACCATAAAAGCCCGAGATGAAAACCTAGGCAATACCATTCAGGACATAGGTATGGGCAAAGACTTCATGACTAAAACACCAAAGCAATTGCAACAAAATCCAAAATTAACAAATGGGATCTACTTAAACTAAAGAATTTCTACACAGCAAAAGAAACCATCATCAGAGTGAAGAGGCAACCTACAGAATGGAAGAAAAATTTTGCAATCTATCCATCTGACAAAGGTCTAATATCCAGAATCTACAAGGAACTTAAACAAATTTACAAGAAAAAAACAAACAACCCCATCAAAAAGTGGGTGAAGGATATGAACAGACACTTTCTCAAAAGAAGACATTTATTCATCCAATAAACATATAAAAAAACTCATCATCACTGGTCATTAGAGAAATGCAAATCAAAACCACAGTGAGATACCATCTCACGCCAGTTAGAATAGCAATCATTAAAAAGTCAGGAAACAACAGATGCTGGAAAGAATGTGGAGATACAGGCCCGCTTTTACACTGTTGGTGGGAGTGTAAATTATCTCAACCATTGTGGAAGGCAGTGTGGTAACTCCTCAAGAATCTAGAACTAGAAACACCATTTGACCCAGCAGTCCCATTACTGGTATATATCCAAAGGATTATAAATCATTCTGCTGTAAAGACCCATGCACACACATGTTTATTGCAGCTCTATTCACAATAGCAAAGACTTGGAACCAACCCAAATGCCCATCAATGTTAAATGGATAAAGAAAATGTGGCACATATACAACATGGACTACTATGCAGCCATAAAAAAAGGATGAGTTCATGTCATTTGCAGGGACATAGATGAAGCTGGAAACCATCATTCTCAGCAAACTAACACAGAAACAGAAAACCAAACACTACATGTTCTCAGTCATAAGTGGGAGTTGAACAATGGAACATATATATGGACACAAGGAGAGGAACATCACACACCGGGGCCTGTCGAGGTAGGGGGGTAATGGGAGGGATAGCATTCAGAGAAATACCTAATGTAGATGACGGGTTGATGGGTGCAGCAAACCACCATGGCACATGTATCCCTATGTAACAAACCTACACATTCTGCACATATATCTCAGAACTTAAAGTAAAAAAAAAAAAAAAAAAAAATTACAAAGTTCTAAAACTCAGATGGTTTCTATTAAAAAAATAACAAGTTTTCTCCTAACTTTATAGAAGAGAATGTTTAATGCTATGCAACCAAAAGATTTTCCTAAAACTGGGCACTTGTGCTTTAGACAGGTAGTTTTCTTTTCTTTTCTTTTTTTTTTTTTTAGATGGATTCTCACTCTCTTGCCAAGCTGGAGTGCAGTGGCACAATCTTGGCTCACTGCAACCTCTGCCTCCCAGGTTCAAGTGATTCTCCTGCCTCAGCCTCCCGAGTAGCTGGAACTACAGGTGCTCACCAACATGCCCAGTTAATTTTTGCATTTTTAGTAGAGATGGAGTTTCACCATGTTAGCCAGGATGGTCTTGATCTCTTGACCTTGTGATCCACCCATCTCAGCCTCTTAAAGTGCTGGAATTACAGGCAGGAGCCACCACAACTGGCCAGACAGGTAATTTTCTTACTGTGCAAATACAGGCTATTTGTGGCTCAATAAATAAAATGCTTGATAACTGCTGTTCCCCCCTGGAAAAAAAAAAAAAAAAGAATCTTATTACCCAGAAGCCTGTTGATTGGCATCATAAGAGACAGAAGACTCTGAAGGGGAAAATTTCTTTACAGACCTAAATGACACAAGCATAGAGGTTCGTGACCACCTTACAAAATTAAGCCTATCACGTAAAAAATCTGATATCAGAAGCTTTGTCTCTTCAATGCCAACCTCTCAGAGTCACTATGGCAACTACCCAGGATATCGCCCTGTAATTTTTAGGGTGGAGTTTTTAAATTGAGGTTAGGAGATGTCTGGAATAAATTCCTTGATAGTTGACTGGAAAGTCAACAGGAGCCAGAGTGGGATGTGTTTTGCCTTCAGCTCAGAGGTGACCTCTAGCAAGGTGACATGGAGAACTATCAATCTTGTGAAGTGAGGTGAGGTGAAAAACCACATCAGAGAAAACATGAAGTAAGACAGAAAGAAGAAATAATTACCAGAGATTAGGAGCTCACCAATATGAAGCTCTAAATGGTTTCAAAACACTTTTCTTGGGCCCCTGATATTGATGTAATGCATCAATTGAGCAATCAGGGTGTTATTCTTTAAGTGATAAAAAGCACGCAACTGCTAATAAAAATATACATAGTTCAGCCCAGATGACATTTTGATGATCAACCAGTACATAAATAAGACTGTTTGCTTCTTTAAAGAAGTGGAAAAAGAGCAGTGATGCTTGTGAAAATCTCATCCACTACATTTACAAAACAATTTTCAAAACATTCCCATAAGAAAATATCATCCTTCTCATTTCACAGATGGGTACACTGACACTGGGAGGTGAAGCGATTTTTCCATGGTGAAACAAAGTCAATGAACCATTTGGAGTTTGTTCTGAAAGTTCAACATTTTTTATTCTTATCTTTCCACAAAGGCTTTATCCCTGTTTGTTTAAATGTAAATTAGACAACAATGAAAACAAATGAGTCATCATTTAAAACTTTAAATTGCAAATTTAAATAAGATGTCAATATTAACTGTTCTTAAATATCTTATCCCCTTGATAACATATTTCTGATAACTAGCTGTCCCTAAATATCTTACCTTATTGAGAACTTACTTTTATAATGTATTTTTTCTTGCTGGCCCATAGCCAAGAAAGAAACTAATGTTTGTAAGAGTCCTTTACATACCAGATACTTAATATACACTAGTTTACCTATACCTTGTTCTTCCAGGTTGGAGATTAGAATAGCTTCTCTCCATCTTCTCTCCACATGTATTCTGACTTTGAAGTATGACTTTAGTTCCCTAGGACCTGCAGCCTAAAATCCCTGCAGTCAAATAACTTAGTTTTTCCCAATACAGAGCAAGCTTCTGTGGAGAATCTCCTAATCCTAAATGCCCTTGGGATATGTGGTTTCCAAAATCAATTCAAAAGCTTTGTTGAAGATAGTCAAAAGTCTCAAAGCTATGAATTGCCTTTTACTTCGGATTTTAACCTGAAGAGAGCATGAGTTAGCTGCTACTTTTATCTTTTAACTCTTCATGGTTCAAGATCTCCATTCAATCTTAGAGTCTTTCCAAAGAAATTACTAATTTTTCAAATTAGCAAAATTAGTATGGTACCAGGTAACCATAATTGATAATAATACATTGTGTATTGCAAAATTGCCAAAATAATAGATTTTTAATGTTCTTATCACAAAAATAATGGTTAAGTTAGTGAGGTGATAAATATGCTATTTAGCTTATGGAATCTTTTTGTAATGTATGCAAGGATCAAAAAATCACATTGTACCCCAAAAACATGCAAAAGTATTATTTGTCCATTAAAATACATTTTTTAAAATTTAAAAATCTTAGCCTTAATTCAAGAATTACATAGATGTATTAGAAAACCTACTATGTGCCTTGCTTTGTATGAATCAACATCTGAAGGATGGATAAAGAAAGAGAAGCTTACTAAGGAGTCTGCAAAGTAATTAGATACTTTAGGAGAGAGTTTAATGACCAGCAAGAAGACGGCCCAGATGGTACTGTATGGATCTTGTTTATCATCTGCAAGGATTTTTAACATACATTGGTCATATCATTGAGATCTCATTTTTAAAATAATACTGGCTCTGGCTAAGCTCGCCACCATCCTAGATTTCAGAGGAGTCATTCGTATCAAACAAGCATATGACAAGATTTAAAAGAAATAAAACTTTCTCTTGGGAATCTTAGAAGCTGGCTACTTTTCCAAGCAAGTTACATTTATTATTTTCTTCCCCTCCTTCTAGTGTTTACTTCCTCTTATCATTTGTGTAAATATCTCTCTCCCTTACTTGATTCTAATCTAATTAAGGTTATAGTAGGCCGGGCGCGGTGGCTCAAGCCTGTAATCCCAGCACTTTGGGAGGCCGAGGCGGGCGGATCACAAGGTCAGGAGATCGAGACCACAGTGAAACCCCGTCTCTACTAAAAATACAAAAAAAAATTAGCCGGGCGCGGTGGCGGCGCCTGTAGTCCCAGCTACTCAGGAGGCTGAGGCAGGAGAATGGCGGGAACCCGGGAGGCGGAGCTTGCAGTGAGCCGAGATCGCGCCACTGCACTCCAGCCTGGGCAACAGCGTGAGACTCCGTCTCAAAAAAAAAAAAAAAAAAAAAAAAAAGGTTATAGTAACAGGGACATCTTTTTTCTCTTTTAATCAGCTACACTGTTTACCATATTGTATAGTAAATAAGAGCTCTCAAAAGGCGTTCATCACCTAAAGTAAATGCATCATTTTAAAACAATGGCTGGCATTTGCAGGGGCCGTTTTGACAGCAGAATGACCAAGATAACTTAAGTTTCATGCATTTATTCATGGTCAAGATGGAAGGGCAAAAAGAAAGACTAATTCTTCACTGAGAAAATATATGAAGATGGACTTCTGTGATTCTGAAAGTATTTTACCTTTCCTTCCTTGTCCAATTTGTCTCGCACCAACATACATTTTAATAGAGACTTTTCAGTGGCCAGGAAAATAAGGTAAATTCAATTCTGACTAAACAACTGTGATAAAAGCTAAACACAGTTTATAGTCAAACATGTCAAAGGTGCATTTAGACATTTTACACCTATTTTTAATAAGTGAATGAACATTTGAAATCCAAGTAAAACTTGATATGCTAGAGCTGACTCACACCAGCTCCAGAGCATCAACTAGGTGCAACTCTTCTCAATTCATGCCCAGTGACATAGGTTGGCAGCTTGAAATTGACCACAGAAGGTGTATTTTTACCAGGGAAATTGGCAAACACCACAACTCAATGATTTTCTCCATAGAGCATGTTGTTAAACATTTACACCTCTGAAACTCATCCTTGATATCTCTTTTGGGTGCTTCTGTGCATATTTTCAGCTTTCTCCCCATTCCCACCCACAATTCTTCCAATAAAAATCCTTCAAATAGGCTCCCTTTTTTCCTCTACTCTGTGAACAGTGATCTTGAATTGCTAGTTTTCCTTTGGCTGCCAAGTTTAGTTCTCTCTAACACCAATGGTTGAAAACCATTTAAGTTAGCTTCAGAGGTTATGCAGAAATGATGTTCTTAATTTATTGCCATGAAATACATTTTAATGAAGAGCAATAATTCAATATCCTGAAATAATAATTCTCCTGGTCCTGTCTTTAAATAGCAGACTGAACAGCTGCCATTATTCCTTCAATGTTACCATCTGTCATATAATTAGGAAAAGAATGGTCAAACCTTTTTTGAATACATTAGGAATTATCAAGTTCAGAATCAAGTGAACTGAGTCTTGACTCCTGTTGACCTCAGTTAGTTAAGAGCTGTCCCTCCCTCACATGTTTCAGGCGTGCCTTCACTGCCTAACCACCAAGAATCCAGCATGCTATCACATAGGACATAAAGAAGAAAATTCTAAGATTATGGCCACTCTTACCTCTGTGGCAGGCTATGATGTGATCTTAGAGCATAAAAGCAATAAGCAAAGCAGTAAAGAGAGATCTTTGAAATAAGTATTGTTGAAAGAGACTAGGAAGATGCAAGTTTTAACACTGATCCCAAAGCATCACTCTGCTTTCGAAAATAACGTCATTCAAGCCTTGCTATCTCGATTGGATGATGAGTGGTGGCAATGGTTTTCTCCATCTCTCTTCCTGCGCTAAAGATTAAACGTGGCCACAGCAGTGGATCCGTGCACACTGCACATGAGTGCTTGCTCTCCAAGAGCAATAATCACCCGAAATATATCCAGACAGACAAGCAGAGGTTGAGGCTTTGCACATTTGAGAGGAAGCGAGTTAGTCGGTAGTTTTGGAGGGTTAATAATCAAATGTTGTGAGCTATTTAACAGGAGTTAAGCCCTCTCACTATTTTTTAGTTACTAAAAATGAGCAAAACTTTTTCAAAGGAAGAAACAGATTTAAAACAGTGAAGAGCAACAAACAAAAACAAGACGTTAAGAATATTTAAGACACAATTTGTCAATAATAAAGTATAAAAGTCTCATGAGATAAACAATACCAAGTATTTTGACCCTTCATCTGGGCATATATTTGTCCTTAGTGAAAACTGTCAACTTCACCTACAAAATTATGTAATTCAACAGAGACATAGACACCTGAATCAAATAGCATACATCATGTTTTGGTTGTTTTAAAAATATTTTTGTATTTTCTCAAGAACCTCATTTAAACAAAAATACTGTTCTTATATTAAGGTCCTCTTATATCTTGGAGGTGAAAACACAAATGCTAAATAGATCAGGAGATACAAAATAAGTTAATGGTTCCTAAATATAAAACTCAAGAAGAAATGATAGAAAGAGGCAACACATTTTTAAATGAAGTACAATGCTAGCCTACTATTCTTTAAGTTTTTCCCTCAACTATTTTCAGCTTTTTTTGTTTTCTCCCTCTGTCTCTGTCTCTGTTTCTCTCTCTGTCCCCCTCCCCCGCCTCATCTGTTCCATCAACTGCTAAGGGGTATTTATACAAGGAACCTGTGTCTTAGAAAGTTCAAGATCATTCTTGTTGCCTAAATTAGGGTCTAAAAATATATCTAAATGCACACATAGCATGCTATTACTTCCACTAAATTACTGAAGGCATTCTAAACAAATAACCTTCTAATGTGAAAGTTGTGGCTCAGTAGTTGTGTGGACTGAAGCACATATTGCATTCTAAAGTCTATTGGACTGAAAAGCACAAATGTCATTAAGGCTGGCTTATAATTCTCGAGGGAAGTGCAATGAATGCCCTATCATGTGAGATAGGAAATGAGAGGAAAAATTAAGACTGATAATTAAGTGCCGAATGTTTTCACTTTTGGAATGCCCCTCTGTTCTTTGAAATACTTAGAATTCTGTAGTTATTTTTTAAAATCATTTTATTGCAGCTTTTAGGTTTGTCTGAAAGACTTTACGTTGTCTACTTTCCTAGGCAACCACATACTATTTTATTTTTCTTTGATTCTACTTCATCCTTTTGAATTCAGCCTGTCTTTTAGAGTACAACACCTGGCATCCACCTTCTGTGCCACCACTCTGCCCAGCCACTGTGGAGCATGGCCGTCAGTCTGGTGCTGCTTGCCAGTTTCCATAGAGACAGGAAGTACTTTGGAGACCTGTATTCGTTTGCAACTGCCAGACCAAGGCAGGGAAGAAACAAAGCTGGCCGGCAGTGGGTCTTGCAAGGCCAGAAAAGGTTGGAAGGGCTTTCGCCTCCTGATATCAGAGTGTAACACTGCCAAATTGGCAGCTTCAGCCCTTACAGTCCTGTAGACCAGATCCTGGTGTTCACTGTGGCCATTGTAAGCAGCCCATTCTGCTACCAACTCTGGGAGCAGAAACTCTTGTGTACCCGAAGCTTGGCCCTAGTTCTTTGTTGGCTTCTGATCCATGACAAAAGTCTCTTTCAGATTTACAGTGGCTCCCACAGATCCTGACCCAGAGAATTGTAATTCTCCTGTAGAAATTTTACCTCTTTCTTTTTTCCAGAATGTGATAATAGTTTTCTAGGTCGCTCACAGCAGATCAGGGAACTTATGGGATAATCACTGGGTTGTTTCCAGTTTACCTACACAGTGACTGTGAGTAAGTGACCCAGATAACACATAACATTATACCAAAACTAGCTACCATACGCTGTGTCTGTAACAGGACTTATATTTAGAATTAATTCTTGATTGTCAGGATCAGAGTCAGCTGTGGGGAGGTTTGCAATGTAGGTGAAACAGGACATCATTGTCTTCCCCTTCATTTCAAAAATGTTTTGCATGATTGTGATACCTCAGCTTTCTTTATTATAATATTCCCAGCACAGTTATTATTTCTACATAAAATACATTTTTCTAATTTCTTCCATTAGTTTTGTTTTACTCAGCCATATCACTAAAGTTTTTCTTAATTTATGAAATCCCAAGTTTTACAGAGCACTTAGAAAATCCTAGGAAACTTTATTTAATGGATGCTTTATGTTCTTGCCTAGTGGCTGCATTGCTTTAGCATGTCTTAAAGCATTATCAGATTTTTAAAATTCTCAACACTTTTTTGACATGTATCTGTACAAAGTCAATTCTTTCTATTCTTAGCTTTTCTGCTTATTACCCTGCCAAAATGGAAAATGAACACAAACTTGTTTACACGCCATGCTATTAGTCAAACAGAATAAATACAAATATATAAGGATTTCTAACAAAAATAGATTTTTGAAATGAAAACTTTAAAATAGATTTTGTTTTTATTAATTTATCCATATTTAATTCACTCCATAAAATGTTCAATGTTTTCTCAAAAATTCAAACCATAGTTTATTGAATGAACGCATGATTTTTCAAGGAAAAAGTGAACTCGACGAGTTGCTCACATTTATGTTCACCAAGTTACTTTTGTTCTTCTACAAATATATCCTCAAATATTGTAATGTGGAGGAATCCAAAGCAAAGGAAAGAATTTCAAAATGAAAAGAAAATTGTATGTGTCTCAAGGCAATATAAAAGAATAAGAGGGTTTCAAAATGATTTCTGTGATTTTTAAAACAGGCTTACCTGGTAATTATTATGTATACATAAAGTTATTTTATCTTTCTAGAATATTATTTTCAGGTTGAATAAGCAAGACCTGGAACTGACTAGCTTTACTTGCTAACTGATGAACATTTGAGAGGCAGCCTTCCAGAGAAAAGAAATTTATGACCACAATCACAGTCTGGTTCGTAGTGAAGCTCAATCACGCTACTAAATTCTAAATTGAGATGTCAAACTGGAGGAAATATCCTGGAAAGGAACACACAGATGGTAGGACTCTTCTGGAGACGGGGTGAGGAATATAGTGCTGAGCACACAATAATCAATTTTCTGGAGGCAATTGACTGGGTGGGACATAACTGTTTAAAACTGAAGTCCCTGGGAAAAACTCCAATCTAAGGCTCAAAAAAGGGAAATATTATACGTATATATTTGTTTCATCCAGTAGGTCTTAGAAGGTTGATATAGTAAAGAAAGTCACTAATAATACTGAATTATAATATATTTTTTAAATTACATAAGGTCAATTAAAATTGAAATTCCTAATAACAACTGTGAACAGCTAGAAATGATTCTTGCCCACCCAGCAGTAACAGCCTAAGGAAGGTAAGTAAAAACAAAAAAGCAGAGATAAATAAAGACTTAGTTAAATGGCGAGAAAGAGCCAAACATTTAAAAATAGTCCGAGGTCAAGAATGTTAGAGGCCAGGGCCAGTATTCCAAAAAGCAAATCAGCTAATGCAAAAGTCCAGGTTTGCTGTTGAAAGAACTGAAAAAATATCAATAGGACTGGCACACAACAGACAACAATGGCATAGCCCAAGATGAGGTAGAAAAGAAGTTCAAGGCCAGACCATGCAGGACTTGTTATGTTATAACAAGGAGCTTACATTTATTCTACACGCAATGGCAAGACATTGAAAGAAGTGATATGACTCAATTTACATGATCAAAAAATGCTCTTTTTAATTAAAGTTGACCCTTGAACAAGATAGGTTTGAACTGCACAGGATCATTTATACAGGGATGTATTTCAAACAAATGCAGGCTGAGCATATGGTACTTGCAGGATGAGAAACCCACATATATAGAAGGCCAACTTTTAATATAAGCAGGTTCCACAGAGTCAACTGTGGGATGTGAGTACACCTGGATTTTGGTATAGTTAGGGTTCTGGAACCAATGCCCCTTGGACACCAAGGAATGACTTAATCAAGATCCCTAAGTCAAGCATTTTTAACCTTGAAGATGAATCATTGTAAAAATTGTGTTTACAGTCAAGTACTTCACTGAGAAAATATCAAAGAATCCATTAAATCCTGGAATAATTGATTTGTGGAGGTAAAAAATTTCATGATTTTAAATTTTACACTGCAAAATACTTCCTATTAAATGGAGACCCATCTTGTACTGGCTTGAGTTTGTATAAAACAGGATTGTTATCCATATACTCACATCCTCCTCACTCTTTGATGGAAAATGTGTCCTTTACTTCCACTCTAAAATGTCATTGGCTTGGTAAGTTCCTTGTTATTAATGATGGTGGACATTTATTTTATTGCTTGCTTATAAACTGCAATAGTTATTTGGGAGAAAAGAATATATTTCTGGTAATCCCCCTGTGGGTGTAAATACTATATTTAAAACAGTTTTCTTTTTCAAATATATATTTATCTGAGTGAATAACAATAGTATGCTTTCAAATGAATAAGTTCCCGGGAAACTACAAAAATGTGGTAACACAAAATTTAAGTTTTTCCCCTGTGAAATATAAACTTTATAAATACAACTTCTCCTTTGACTAATATCATAGAAATAATTTTCTTTTCCAATACCAGAATTGTTATCCCCAAGATAACCATTGATATATGAATGTGAGACATGTATAAAGCTCTTGATAGCAGAGGTATACATATATACAATATTCAATTCTCTGACAGACATGAGATACTGCCTTAGACACGTTGGGCACATACGTTTGAACACATAAACATTGTGTTCAAATGATGGTACCTTAATTGTTTAAGTGTTGATCAATATGTAGAAACATAGAAATAAACTTGCAATATTCCCTAACGAACAAACTAGCTTTTTAAAAAACAATCTAAAATAACACAGTGGTTAAAAGGATGTGTTTTCCACTGTTTGATCATTTCTGAATGCACGAAGATTTCATTAATGTTGATTTCACCCATCTTGTCCATGTTTACATGCTTTGATGTTCAAGCCCTTTGTAGTGCCATATTAGATCTAGGGGAACAGTACCCTATGAGAGTTAAGTGGAAACTGTTGTGGGAACATATTAAAATGAAACTTGGTACTTTGTTTCATTTCTACAGATTTCTACAGATAAATCAGCTAAAAGAATTATACTTCTAATAAAGCAAACTGAGAATTAATACTATATTTTTGCATCCTTTTTTGGGATTACTACATTTTTAATCTGTTCATTAGAAAATTATAATGAAGTGTTTTTAATTTAAATTATTAAAATAAACTTCAATAAAAGTTAAGGTGAAATTTTTTAAAATATTTGATTCTTTACATTTATGAATGCAGATTCTGGAGAATAGTTCCAAAATGATAGCTGGAAAAAATACATTCACAGCAAAGTCAATGGTCTCTTCACTATAACACTGGGGGAAAAGGGCTAATAATGAATTATTGACCTTTCCTCCAGTATCCGGAACTCCTAAGCAGTTTCCTTTTGGTTGAATCATCTTTGCAATTCAAATAAATCATAGATATGTACTGGATCCAAAATAAATGACAACTGAGGAAGTTGTTATGTACTAGGCTAAGTGCCTGCATGCCATTGTTGAGATTGTTTATTGCATAATAAATTATCAGTATTGATTAAATTTAGTTGTACAAGAACACGGAAGCTGATGGAAAAATTCCCAATAGCCGGTGTGACTACCAAGACAAAATGCTTGAACAGATTCCAAAGATGGAAGCTTCCCTGAGCTGAGGTCGCTCATGCTAACTCAGTCCAGTCGTTAGTACAAATGACTATGCATATTCAGAAGCATTTCAAGGAGTCCCAGGGCCTCTGCTAGCTGTTGACATTCTGTTGTATCACCTGTCTTATGACTTTCAGGTAAACTCGGTATTGGATAAAGTTTGGTGTGTTTCGTAGATATTATTGTATCCATGAAACCTAGAATTGTGCTATCATGCTAGCAAAGTGGGAACTGCAACTACAATATCCAGATTAACACAAGATAAAATTTCTGCATAATATATCTGCTGAGGTTCAGGCTATTCTAATAATTCTAATAACAGATTAGTCTCATTATTCATGCTTAAAATTGTACTTATTTGTCTTATTTCCTAAAGAACTAGAAAAGCAAGTACAAACTGGATCCAAAATTAGTGCACAAAAGAAATCATAAAGATCAGAGCAGAAATAAATGAATCTGATGCTAAAAAAATATAAAAGATGAACAAAATGTAAAGTTGGATTTTTGAAAAGATAAAATTGACCAACCTTTAGCCAGAGTAAGGAAAACAGATAAAAGACCCAGGTAACGGAAATCAGTGATGAAAAATGATGCATTACAATTAATACTACAGAAATTCAAAGACTCATTAGAGTTTGTTATGTTAACTATATGCCAATAAATTGGAAAATGCAGAAGAAATGGACAGATTCCTAAACACAGACAACCAACCAAGATTGAATCATGAAGAAATACAAAATCTGAAAAGATCAATAAAAAATGACAAGATAGAAGCCTTAATAAAAAGTCTCCTGTAGAAGAAAAGCCCACAGCCTGATGACTTCACTGCCAAATTCTACAAATATTTAAAGAACTAATACCGATTCTATTTAAACTAGTTCAAAAAATGAAGGAGGAGGAAATACTTCTAAATTCATCCTCTGAGACCAGTATTACCCTGACACCAAAACCACGCAGAAACACACACACAAAGGAGAAAACTCCGGGCTAATATCTCTGATGAACATAGATGCAAAAATCCATATCAGATTAGAAGTAAATAAATTATGAAATGAATTCTGTGTATACTTTGTGCAACAATAGATTTTCATTTCAATGTGCTAGCCTCATACGCTTTAACAGATGTGAAACCAAACGTGTGTTTTGGTAGGTAGGTAGGTAGATAGATAGATGATAGATAGATACATAGATACATAGATACATAGACGATAGATGGATAGATAGATAGATGATATATTTAGATCTATTTCTGTCTTCTCAGCTGCATGTCATATTAATGATACCTGATTCGTATTGCTCAAATTTAGATATAAACTGAGTGTTGTATTTCTAAAATCAGTCCATTAAATACAATTTCAACTACATTGTCATTACTAAAATTCCTCTTTCAGATAAGTCATAATGAAAAATTAGCCTTATTGCTTCATAGCATTCCCTTGTTTATAATTTTGAAAATTGATCCATATTTTCTTCCAGTGACTTAGTTGTTACCAAAAATTTTAATAAATAAATCATTGGAAGCTACAGATTTCTCAAATTAAGGGCATTGAATAGAATTAGCCAAAGATTCAGGGGACAACTGCAGGAAATTCCAAGTGTTCTGGTTTTTGGGAGCAAGATGGGAGTAAGTGTATACTTTTGAATACAACTATTACTTCTGAAATGACAAATGTGTGTGTGTGTGCAGTGTGTGAGAGAGATAGCGTGCATGCACACATGCATGAGAGGGAAAGAGAGATCAATAATTATATTTAGTGAAAATTTATTAAGCTCACGTTTGAGGCTATAATTTCAAGTCCCATTGTTAAAATCATTCACCAGTTAATCTTAAAGTGAGGTACAGAGATGATCTTACTTTAAAAAAAAATGTGGTGCATATTTTTCTGACAAATGTTTTCTCACCAAAGAGAAATAATAACCAACTTCTCACGTTTAAGGGTCAAATATCCCTAAGTAAAGTCCTACATGCATAGAATCCATCATTAATCAAAATGATCCAATTAATGATAAGATAATCCAGTAAACTCTATTTGTTACAGTTTGAATTTCGTCAGTACCAAACTCATGATTTATAATGCCATGATAGCTACTTAAAAATATATAATGCTTATTTAATGAGGAAATTTTGGCATGTAATGCACTTCCTTCGTTTTTTTCTTGAATTAGCTTGTGTAGCTCCAGGGCACAGGAAATATGGACTCATATGGCAGGGTTGATAAGCATCAACTCTCCCTGCTGACTTGGGCCAGCAAGCTGCTCGTGAATCCAGCAGATGTTTCTATTGTTTGGACCAATGGGAACCTTATGGACCCTTTTTCCTTCGTCTCCTCCCAGGAGCAAATGTTAACGCAGCAGAAACTTGGACATATGCCAAATAAGAAGCAGAAGGGTTGGTGAGAAGTAGGGTGTACACTTATCTATAAATAATGGGCATCAGTGGTTTGAGGTGACTGTTAAGCTCTTTTATTGGCTGATTTTTGTGCATTTGCTACTTTATTTAACCAAATCTTATAAACTCTGCTATTCTTACATAAGAGTTTCATCCTAAGTATATAAATCTAATCCTTGACTATGCTAGTTGTTTCAAGATAAAAACAAAAAAGAGTCTGAATATATGAAGTAAGAAAACTGGTTGTTTCTTACATCTTTTCTCACATGAATAGAAAAACTACCTAATCATCAACTTGCATATTACCAGAGTAAATTTACGTTTTGTTGACATACTAATATTGGGCCCTGTTCTGATAAAAATTTCTAAGACAAAAATAATTTAAAATTTAAGCTTTGCACTGTTTACTGAATATCATTCTTGTTGAGTTTTAAATGTACTTTTGGAAGAATGCAATCTGATTAAATTAAATGTAGCTGTTCCTTCTCTCTTCTTTAATCTCCCTACCCTCGATTACATTAACCCAGGGGAGTGGCTATCACTTTTGTAAGACTTGGTTTTATTATCTATACCCAAATTCTGTATTCTAAAATTCTGTATTGTTTCTAAGCAAGTTTTCTCCTCTAAGCAATACATTAATTTAAGGAGAGAAAAAAAGATTCAAAAGAAATGGAGTGTTTTTTTTTTGTTTTGTTTTGTTTTTTTGAGACGGAGTCTCATTCTGTTGCCCAGGCTGGAGTACAGTGGCAGGATTTTGGCTCACTGCAACTTCCACCTCCTGGGTTCAAGCGATTCTCCTGCCTCAGCCTCCAGAGTAGCTGGGACTTCAGGCTAATTTTTGTGTTTTTAGTAGAGACAGGGTTTCACCGTGTTAGCCATGATGGTCTCGATCTCCTGACCTGGTGATCTGCCTGCCTCAGCATCCCAAAGTGTTGGGATTACAGGCATGAGCCACCTCGCCCGGCAAGAAATGGAGTGTATTTCTTAGCCTCTGAAACTATATATTTCCTTCATTCATTACAGCATAGTAGATATATTTCCTGTTGACAAAAGAGTTAAAATGTTAATGGAAAAAAATGAACAGAGATCACTTAATGTTTGTTAATTTCCATTTATTCCAACATTATTTATTGAACACATACTATGAGTAAACCACATTAAATTCAAATGAAAAGAAATAGCAAAGTGCATAAGCACAAATACATAGTATAATAATTGATAGAAGTTGTTTTAATAAAGTCAGCATTAAGAATGTTCCATTGTACACTCAATCAACTCCAAAAGCTACACTAAGTGGCTGCTGGGCAAAAGCCTTGTTTTCATTTGTTTCTAATATTACTTTGGAAAGGGCATGTCATTTTGAGCAAAGTAGCAAAGCATAAGTAGCTAAAAAATGTTGGCAGTATTTCAAAATACTTCCTGTGCATAACATTTACAATAGGTGTGTTTAGAAAAGATACTCACTCACATACATTTTCAATGCCAAACATTTTACAGTTTTTCTTTGTTGTATTCTAATTGTTAATTTTAAATTTCGTCAAGGATTCTGTGGGTATTACTTAGCTTTGTGAAAGGAAATAGAAAGTCTGGTCCAAAACACTGGCAAAACATGGCCATGAGGCAGAGGCATTATAAAGATTTAATTTCCTACAAGAGTATTATTTGCAAGCTGTGCAAACAGTCTTTGGTTAAACAAAGAATCAAGATGCTGGAGATTTTACATCTCAGTTAAACAACCACAGATATAATTCCTGATTTAATTTTTATAATTAAAAACCCCTCAAAAATAGACTATTTTTGCATTTTCTACATTCTCTTTTAGAAAAAGGACTACGAAGTCTTTCAAAAGCCTTTAGATAACAAATAAAATAAAGCATTTGCAACAGACTCTCCACTGTGCTCAAGGCCTGGTGCATACCTTGCACCATGTAGACAATCAGAAAGAGTGTGTATGAAAGAGAAAGTAGAATCTAGAACCTAAAGGAAAGAGAGCACTTAAATTCATATCAGATAATGACAAATATATGCTAAGTTCATAAAATAATTCAGTACTAAAACAACTTCAAGTTTAAAAATAGCAGTAAGACTTAAAGGCCAATTACACGAAGGATAGAATGGAAAGGCAACCACTGAGCATGCCCTTGCTGTTCCAGTTAGGTGATAGAATAGATGGTGATGCCATCTTAATTAGTTTCAAGTACTGACACAAAAGGAAAAGTTCATGGGTAGCAATTTAATCAGGGCTTCATTGGCCAGTTCTTGTGATCTTGGCTGTGCTCCTTAGTGCATCTACAGTTAGTTGCCAGCCATCTGCTTTTGGGGAGTTGGCTTCTGGGGATAGGCTGGCTGTCAGCTGGGGTGACAGGTGGTGACTAGGCTTGATTTCATGGCTCCTAGGTCCCAAGAGCATGGTCCAAGGAACAAGCTCTTTCCAATTCCCTTCTTGCTCTATGTTTGTTATTGTCTCATTGGCCAAAACAAGTCACAAGGTTAAGCCCAGAGTCTATATGGAAAGAGACTACCTGAGGGAACAGATACAGGGATACATGATCGAAATAGCAGCTATTGGAGGAGGAGACTGAAGTAGTTGATTATTAGAAGGAATAACATATCTAAAGGCAAGAAAAAAATTAAGATTATTTTCACAGCTCAAATGTTGCAGGAAAATAAGGTTTATAAAAGATCAGAAACATATCCATGAGGACTGATCAACATATGCCTGAGGGACTTCACTAATTGAAAAAATGAAAAGAGGAAGCAGAAGGCAATGTTTTGGGAAGTGATCAAATGAAGATATTAAGGGTAACCAACACTTTTCAAGAAATTTGTCCATAAGGGGATTTAAGAAAAAGTAAAAGAAGGTGTAGATCTTTTTCTTGTTTTATTGTTTATGATATGTAAGTTAGTAGCAATGGTGTTGTATAAACTTCACTGTGACCCAGTAGACTTTTCTCTGTTCTATAGACAATTATTTCATGAATGTTTGCTTTGATCAAACAGAAAGATTGAGGACAAGAGTGGGAAGAACTAGCTCCAGTGTTTTCTCACTTCAGGAAAAGCACCTCAAAAGAAGTACACTATTTTAAGGTCAGTAGTATCATTGTGTATCCAGTACAGCACAGTCCTCTTTAAATGTGCATGTTAGCCTACTAGTCACACCCTTATTTTTCTGATGGCAGCATTAACAAAGCTAATGAAAATAAAAATAAAAGCTATTATGAGAGTTAAAGAAGAGTACACTTAACTCATGTTTCAGATTTCACTTAATTGTGGTCCTTATTCTGAAATTATTTTTCATTACTTAACGGTTATGGAAACTCAAGAAATATTTTTTTTCTTTATCATATTGATCAACTCCAATTGGACCACTAGATGTTACTTTGTCCTTCATATCTTCACCAGTTCAATCATTGTGAACATTGTGAACATTGTACTACCTACCTAGTTCCTTTTGTTTTTAAAATAAGTAGATAAGGGAACTTAATGAAAACATAAATAAAAACTAAGCTTTTCATTGAAAAATAATCTTAGCAAATATACAGTTCCCATTCTGATTTTTGATACATGTATGATGGGAATATGGTATCTATAAATGTTTAAAATGTAGGTAATATGGCTTGCCTGTGTCCCCACCCAAATCTCATCTTGAATTGTACTTCCTACAATCCTCATGTATTGTGGTAGGAACGTAGTGGAAGGTAGTTTAATCATGGGGGTGGTTACCCTCATGCTGCCCTCATGATAGTGAGTGAGTTCTCACGAGATCTGATGGTTTTGTAAGCGGCATTCCTCTCTTCGCTCTTCACTTCTCCTTGTTGTTGCTATGTGAAGAAGGATGTGTTTGCTTCCCCTTCTGGCATGATAGTAAGTTTCCTGAGGCCTCCTGAGCCATGCTGAACTGTGAGTCAATTAAACCTCTTTCCTTTATAAATGGCACAGTCTCATGTATGTGTTTATTAGCAGCATGAGAATGGAATAATAAAATAGGAAATAATAAAAAGATGCTCAGCTCAAAACTGCAGAGCCTTTAGGCATGGTATGAGTGTTTCAAAGAGTACCTTTACAAATATAAAGGTGTGTAAAAATAAACTTTATTTTATTGACTACTGACTTCAACAGTCATTGCATTGACTGAAAAAAAAAATCATTAACTCAGGAGAATGCAAGTTCTCCTTTGACTAAAAATATGCCCCATAGAGACCCATGGCCCTAAAATATTTAGAATTATCCTTAAGTATTATCCTGTAAAGTACTCTCTTGTATTTGGACAATGGCTAAAAGCAAAATTTCACCCCTAGATTTAACATCAATTAAATCTAATCAAGTCCTAAGTCTCCTTGTCTTAAAGGAAAGCATGTGCTGTCACTTACATTTGCCAAGATGGATTTCTTTGTTTATTGTTGGAGTCCAATAGGCCTTTGTGTGTTACACAATGAAAATAAAGTGTGTGAAGAGTGTGTCTTTAAAATTTATGCAAATATTTTTTGGTCATAGGAGAAATAGGCAAATAAAAGGAAACTAAAGCAGTGTTAGGAGAAAGGGAGAGTGAGGCTAAGTGAGAGGGTGACAAGTTAGCAAAGTAACAGTAGGAGGTGAGTGACCTCATATACATAAAAGATATATTAATTATTGTGTTATTCCATTCTCACATTTCTATGAAGAAATACCGAAGACTGGGTAATTTATAAAGGAAAGAGGTTTAATTGACTCAAAGTTCTGCATGGCTTGAGAGGCCTCAAGAAACTTACAATCATGGTAGAAGGCAAAGGAGAAACCTTCTTCATAGAGTGGCAGGATGGAATAAGTGCATGCAGGGGAAATGCCAAATGTTTATAAATCCATCAGATCTCATGCATTATCATGAGAACCTCGTGGGGGAAACTGCTCCCATGATGATTCAATTACCTCCACGTGGTCCTGCCCCTGACATGCAGGAATTATGGGATTTCATGCCCTGCATGCCCCTGACATGCAGGAATTATAGGATTTCAATTCAAGGTGAAATTTGAATGGGGACACAGAGCCAAACCATATAAGTTATATTCAGAATAATTTTTTAAAATGAACCTTTTTATTTAAAATTGTGTATGTGTGTGTGTATGTCCACACATACACATATGGATTCTTCTTTATCTTCCTGATAAAGAGGAAATACAAATGGCATCATTTCTAAATAATGCTTTTCAACAGGTGCATTTTTTGAACACTAAAATAATATAAACACACTAATAATGCTGCTTTCGTCTTTTCTTCTCCTAGACATTTCCAAATGTTTTCCTCATGCTACCATTATTTAGGGCAGGAGCCAAATTAGGCTCAGCCCATATGGTTATCCTACGTTGCCTCTCTTTGCCCTTACACAGAAATCATAATGGATGTTTCTACTGTTCACTGATTGAGGTCTTGAAGACAATATAACACCTACATATGCATATTTTGTATACCTATGCATATTAAAATGAGATAAGGGGTAATATCTGTGAGTTCATCTACTTTGACATTAGAGTTTGCTTCAGGAAGATTGTTCATTATTTCTGACGGTACAGACAGACTTTTATCACTGCCCTATACTGGAACACATAAAAAACTTTTCTATAAATTGGTTTGCCTACATGTTAGACAATTTGAAAGAACGTACATTTTGAAGACTGGGTTTACATACTTCTATTAAATAATGCCAGTGTGGAAGATCTCTTCATAAGCCAAATTTTACTTTAAATCAGGTGTATTGAAATGAGAAAGGATAAGAGGTATGAAGAATAGAAGAGGAATATAGGAAAAGGCGACAGCAGAAGAGCCAACCATGAAAACCTGAGTTTAAAATATAGCAGTCCAGGTGCGGTGGCTCATGCTTTAATCCCAGCACTTTGGGAGCCCCAGACGGGCGGATCACCAGAGGTCAGGAGTTCGAGACCAGCCTGACAAATGTGGCGAAACCCCGTCTTTACTAAAAATACAAAAAATTAGCCAGGCATAGTGGCGTGTGCCTGTAGTTCCAGCTACTCCAGAGACTGAGGCAAGAGAATTGCTTGAACCCAGGAGGCAGAGGCTGCAGTGGACTGAGATCATGTCACCACACTCCAGCCTGAGCAACAGAGTGAGATTCCACCAAAATAAATAAATAAATAAATAACAATAATAAAAATTTTAAAAATAAAATATAGCAAATGTTTTCTGTACAACTAGATACATTAGAATGTCATGAGAAAGAATGTCATAAAAATTTTATTTATGAAAATGATAATGCTGAAATACAAAATGAAAAATTTGCATAAGTAGATGAAAGTAAGAGAAAGAAATATTATGCATATTTATGTACATTTTGGAAATATAACAAGCAATGAATTTGAAACGGTTTAAAAGGAAACATGAATAAATAATGTATAACCTGATTTATACTAGGGGAACAAATAAACAGGAATGCATTAAATTGTGATTCAAAGACCATATCAAATCAAGTCATATTATTTAGCAGAACTTTCAGGCATGTCAGAGATCTATTCTGTTTTGCAAATACCATATACCTAAAGGTAACTGGGATTCATTTTTCTCTTTTGACTTGGTAATATTTACAAAAAAAGATATAATCATCATGATTGAGAAGTAAAAACAATTAGCACTGAGTATTTACTTATGTAAGACATTAGAAATCTAACATTTTATCAAAAATGTCTTAACACTTATATTGAAATATTACATTTCTCTGGTGCACAAAAATATAGTCTCTCACAATTAAAGAGCAGAAATAATTTCAAGGTGTATATTATTGTCAACAATATAAATAAAGATAAGAAATACATCTAAAAGTAAATAGCTAGGGAATGGCTAGATGGGAATTTCAAACTAGATCTTACATTAAATAATGTTCTATTCAACTGTTCATTCAAATAATAAGTTATTAAGTTCCTCTGCCAGACCTGACAGGCATGGGTTTTTAAATAATATTAAAAATGAGAATGATGATTTAGCTTTGGTAGTATTCACGAATTAGAGAATAAATGTAACATTCTCTTCTCTTTCTCTTTCACTGTATGTGTGTGTGTGTGACAGAGAGTTTGTGTGTCATATTTTCCTTAAGATTTACAATGTTTTAATTTTTTTTTTTTTTTTTTTTTTTGAGACGGAGTCTCGCTCTGTCGCCCAGGCTGGAGTGAGTGGCGCGATCTCGGCTCACTGCAAGCTCCGCCCCCCGGGTTCCCGCCATTATCCTGCCTCAGCCTCCCGAGGAGCTGGGACTACAGGCGCCGCCACCTCGCCCGCAAATTTTTTGTATTTTTAGTAGGGACGGGGTTTCACCGTGTTAGCCAGGATGGTCTCCATCTCCTGACCTCGTGATTCCACCCGTCTCAGCCTCCCAAAGTGCTGGAATTACAGGCGCCGCCACCTCGCCCGGCTAGTTTTTTTGTATTTTTAGTAGAGACGGGTTTCACCGTGTTACCCAGGATGGTCTCGATCTCCTGACCTCGTGATTTCACCCGTCTCGGCCTCCCAAAGTGCTGGGATTACAGGCGTGAGCCACCGTGCCCGGCACAATGTTTTAATTTTCAATTCTTAAACTATTTGGCTACTAAATCTGTTTTATCATTTAAAAAAACGTAAAGATATATTTTTCTACCAACACTTAATTTTTCTCAATGAAGACTATAAGCCTAGAATGAGTGATTTGTTTTCCCTGTTTTCAACATTTTATTAATTAAAACTTCATTTTACTAGTGTAACAATAATGAAGGTATAATTAAGTTTCTTATATATTCTCATTATAACCCCAAATAGAAATTCACAGATATTTTTAATTGCTGAAATAAAAGTAACTGGCTTGTATATTGATATGTGCATTAAAGTAATTTTCTAGATCAATGAATTCGTGTTAGAAATAGTTGCCTGTACTAAAATTATGTTTCTTCTTTTGCTCTAAAAATCCTTTAATAAAAATCTTCTACTTTTTAAATTACTGAATTATTTTAAAGGTAATTTAGTACCTAATAACATGTAGACATAAGTGGATTTATCTGAATAGAAACTGTGTGTTGGAGCATAGTTTTCTCATAAATGAGAGTATAATTCCTTTTTCATGTCAGTAAGTTTATTGTATCAGATTGTATATAACTGAAATAATGGAAGATCAACCTCTAGTAATCTTTTAAAACAGAAATGCACTTAGTATAGCACCAAATCTATTTTATAGAGCTGAATTTAGAGGAAGCAAAATTCCTAAGAAAAACAAGAAAATTCAGCATAGGAAAATAAAAAAAAAAAAAAAAAGCAGTTTATAAAATTCTGAGTACAAATGATTATCTTAATAAATCATTCTGAATGGATTTTGTTTTTCAAGTTTATAAAGCTACAATATAGTCATCACAATCTGTTGAATGCTATGCAAATTGATCGAACTACGTCTTTTAAGACCTGAGCCAATCACCAATATATTATAGTAGTAATTCCTGCATTAATACAACTGATGATATCAGTAGTAATATTATTATACTATTATAGGGCCCAAGGCTTTGAAAGTGGGATCATTTAAATTGTTTTGCAGAAATGTAAATGGACGCCCATTTAAAGATTCGAAAGAGTTGTAAATGTCATGAGACAAACCTGCTGATGTGCTTTAGAAATTTGGGTTTTACCTTGTATTCGATGCTAAAAATCCTTACTGCTCTACACACATGCTCAGCATGGACACCTTAAGTATGTTAAATATTCCATTTATTTCTAATTCTGAATTTTGTTTACTCCTTATTTTTGATGTAGGTTTATGAAAATCACATGATGAAAGTGGTATCGTAAAGGGCTTACTTTCATGATTATATAAGGGGGTGTGTGTGTGCATGTGTGTGTGTGTAAGTACACATATATATCTATATGAAATTATGTGTGTGCATGTACGTGTCTTTTCTAGATTTAACTGATTGGCAATGATTTAACTATGCACGTGTGTATCATGAAGATTTAATCACACTGAACCTGGTGGATCTATCGGTGATTAAATATAACTCAACGATACAACTCTGCTACTTTCCCAGTGTTTTCGTAGGCTTCCCAATCTAACAATAACTACCAAAATCATTTAAAATGATTGTGGCCCATAATGTTATATCTAACTTAATTTAGGTGACCTATTATGAGGGCAGACTTCATAATCTTCCAGTAAAATAAAGATTAAAATTGAAGTTTTAAAGAAAACCACAATTTTTCAAATTCCAGAGCTATTCTCAGGATTAAAAAAAAAAAAGCTAGCGTACATAAACAGTAGCAATATTTCTGGTTGCAAGAGACTAATAAAAATGTTTCATGAGGATAATATTTTTGCAAAGAAGGTAATAAAATTAGCATTAAATAAGATATATCATACTTTTTACAGATGAAAAGCACTTCTTGACTATCTACATATTAAAACATTTCTTTGTGCATTCTGCTTGGCATATGGTGACTATAGAATCTTCCTCTTTAAACTGCTGAAAATTATTGCCTTTCTGTGAATAATTGCCTTTTTCTTATGTTAAGAAATTCTACCATAAATAATACTGCATAAAATATCTGTAGGCTATCAACATTAAATTTAAGAACACCAATATGCATGTGGAAATCATCTGAATGTTATTTTCTCCTGTCCATCTAAACCAGGAGACTGCACATCTGTTTGTTGAGAGACATTTACCATATTTGTTCTTAGATTCCTTTTAGTTATTTTTAGTTAGAAACACAATACTCCTGTTCTTCAGTTAAAAAAAAAATGTAGAGAGAATAGAGGTATAAGGCTTTAAAAATGTAGAAAAAGGATCTAATGAAAGTACAAAAGCTATGTGTCAAGGTTAATGAAAACAATTTTTCAAATACAACTTTCAAAGCAAAAAGTATCGCCTCAAAAAGCAAGATTATGCTTTCCTGGATAGGTAAAATATTTCCCTTTAAAAAGGAAACAGTCTATCGATATTAAAATGTTGGCTATTAAGATAAAATTACATCAATTTCTAGTATTTTTGTATCCATTCGCCACACATTTGTACATATTTATTTAGTAATACTTTCCATGAAAAATGCATCATTTTTAATACTGAGGATCAGGAATGACCAAGATTGGCACGAACCCCAGCACTCAGGAACTGAAAGTATGAGAAATCAAGGACATTGAAACAATAAGCAGCAATCTCTAGTCTTTCTCTGAAAGATATCCTATGTTGTTGATTATCTCAGATGTAAATGTGCCTGAAAGCAATACCATTGTATGGAAAAGTGATAATCCAACTAATGAAGTCCTAAACAAGTAATCATACAAATGCTTATTTGACAAGTAAAGTTTAAAAAATTGGTATATTGAATATACAAATAAGTGAAAGACTTTGTATGTTGGCCATTTCTCTCATCTGAAAATATAGATTTGGGGATATAGATGTTTTTGTGACAGGGTTAAATGGACTAAAAATAGCATTTAATGTTAAGTTCCTTGTGCAGAGATCGCTAGCTACGAAAACACTCTTCCTCCGGTGCCTATCTTTACAGCCAGTCTGCATTGCCCATCTTGCTCTTCCATTAAGTGTGACTGTATGGCTAAATGACAAAAGAATGTAAGGAGAAGGGGCTGTTTATTTCCTGGTGTTGAGCCATTAAAAAGTTTCACACCACTCTGCTATGTTTTCTTCTTCTCCTGGCTGACTATGACATTCTGACAGGTCTTTTTTATTTTGCTTTGTGTTTTAAGAAGATGACAAGGCTCTTGTTTGTCAGCCTGTTTCCCTGAATTTCTTTGGGCAAGAGGTGCACTCCTGGGATCAATATGCGAACAAGAAAAAATATGTGTATCTCAGCTGCTTAATCAATTATGCGTCTGGGATCTATCTGTTATAAGAGTTAGCTTTACCTAACTAATACATTTATCACAGGGAATCATACAGCAAAATGAACACATTTTTAGCTGGAGTCAAAAAAAGAATGAAAATGGATGAGAAAATGAAGAAAACTGGAAATGAAAGACAAAAAGGAGATCTGAGTTACTGTACACTTAAGGCTGTTCTCAGCAGATGTGAGAAAAGAAAAGAAAACATGGCTTCTATTCTAGACTGTGATGAGAGTTAAATAGAGATAGATGCTTCTTGATTGTCAATGGCATTTTGTATTTTAAGGTTTGCAAAATCTCCTCCTCCTCTAAACTGAACTACCTGGTTAATCTCTGAATGCCAGTTTCTTGGCTGCTGAAAAGGAGGGAGGTTAATATTCCCTGCTTATTACTAACTATTAAGATTTTGAAATTCTATGATCAACGCTATACCTTTTATTGATCACCAGTGCCAAAAGAAGTGAAACTGAGTTAGAAACATATACATTTTTGTTTGTTTATGAGAATTTGTCTATCTTAATTCAAGGCGTATATTCAAGATCTTAGATATTCCATAAATTCTACTTAGATGGACCCATACACACAGATAAAATGACAACACATTTTCTGCATACATACACTTAAGAACAGATCTAAGTAATTCAAAGAAAATTTCAATATTCGAATGCAGAAATTCCAAGTTAAGCATAACTAGAAAGAGTTAGTTTTAGTATAAAGAAAAATAGTAAGTTAATGATCAGTTAATATTATGAAAATTCTCTTTTTCCATATGGATACATCTGAGTGTCTTATCCTGCACAGTTTCAAAGCTGGCCCAACTTGTTTTATGTTTCATAAATGCTTTGGTTAGGACCGATCTTGCTAACCTCAACTTTATTCTCTCCCCATGATATTTTCATTTGCTTCCAATAGTGTCAGAGGTGCACAGATTCTTTTATCAATACATTTTATACACATACCAAAAAAAAAAAAAAGAGAAAAGAAAGAAAGAAAAAATACAATACGACAGCAGCTTCTGAAGGTTCAGTGCATTTACTATCCCTTTTGCTGAAAAACTTCACCTTTCTTGATTTGTGACATTCTGGTTCAACTTGGAAAGAAATGGAACGAGTTCTTTCTGATCATTGACAAAACACTTTTAGGAAAGAGCAAAATCCCTTCTTCAACTCATTATAGATCAGCCATCTAGAGAGATGGAACTTGAAGACATATTTCATTTTGGAAAGAAAAATCCTTTTCAGAAATAATTCTATCAGTGTGTCGTAAATGTCTGGCCTGTTCTCCACTTCTTTTTGAATATTTACCTGCAAAGAGAGACCCTTTTAGAAATTCCTTTGTTCATTCCTACCTATCTGCTTCTATGGGTACATTTTTCTAGACATTTCCATCCAATGTTTAGTATCTGTTTAAAAACGTGTGATATGTAAGTGTAGATTCAAAAGCTGAAACTAATTTCAAAATATTAAGTATAGTATGAAAAATATCAGAGAGATATACATTTTGCTCAAATAACTTACGATGCTTTATAAGCAAGCTTTGTTTTCCTGATGCAAATAATAGAAAAAATACTGAATTCTAGACTCTTTCTTGAGAAACTTTTCAGTTTATTCAACTTAAAATAGTAAATAAGTATTACATTCATGCAGCCATAGGCACATTAATTTTTATTTAATTTCCCTAAAGAAAGCTATGGATTGATTTGTGAATTGACCAATGGGTTTAAGAAGTTCAGGAAGTGCTGTTATTCTAAGGTGATCATTATATGTTACTGAGCCGTTACAGTTCAATGTTAGTGAACTGTAACCTATGCTTCACTAAACAAAACGCTTATGGTCTAATTTAGATTTATAAAGGGCTCACTTTCAAGGCTCACACAACTCTATTGGAAGAATTATTGTTTTCTAATTCTTAAAAATAAGAGGATTGTCTTAATCCATGTGAGAAAGGAATTGCCAGAGCCAAAAAGGGGCACAGTGTAAGTTACACCTATCATGAGACACAGGGTAAGTGACATGTATAACAGACGATGAAGTCCAAGCACTATTTTATTATCTTGCTAACTTAAAAAGTTAAGACTATTGTATATCTTGCGAATTATCAAAGTATATGGAAAATCATGTCTGGATTTAGAGAAGTACACAGTCATTTAAGACCAGAAAACTCCTGATTCTGGCCTTAAATAGGTGCATGAACAAGAAAGGAAGTTAGTTAAAAAATTTGAAGGGCTACCCCAGACAGGTACAGTGCCTTGGCTTTATGTTTCCTATGATTTGCTATACACTTGCTGTTTTTATCTAGACAAAATTCTCACATATTTCTAGCATCAGAATCAAAAAGCGATCTTCATATTTAGTCTCCCTATCATATAACATCATTGCATCTGGATATTTGGCACTTTGGAAGGCTGAGGTGGGATGATCACTTGAGCCCAGGAGTTTGAGACTAGCCTGAGCAATGCAGTGAGACTCTTTATCTACAAAAAATAATAATAATAAAACAGCTGGTGGTGGTAGTGCATGCTTGTAGTCTCAGCTACTTGGGAGGCTGAGAGAGAAGGATCAGGATTGCTTGAGCCCATAATGTCAAGGTTGCAGTGATCCATGAGGGTGCCGCTGCACTCCAGCCAAGGTGACAGGGCGAGACCCTATCTCAAACAACAACAACAAAATTGGTATGTCATTACCTGTGCTTCATTTTTAGTGGTTTTTACAGCCATGTGAGGATTCTTGAAACTTTAGACTCCCTCTCAAATAAGCACACAGAATTGGGGTTTTGGTCTAGAAATGACATTGATGACTGCAATATTGTACTTTATGACCTTTCATATAAGAACACTGAGGTCTAGAAAGTTGAAGAAATTGCCACCGTAGCACAGTTAGTTACCCACAGAGTTGTCTGAGGAATCAGGTTTTCTGTTTCCAAATCCAGGGCTCTTTCTGTATCTTATGGAAAGAGGCTGAAGAAATGCTGTTTTTTTAAATGATATATAAATTTGCAACATGCAAGTACATTTCATTTGAACACATATTTTTAAATGAGCCATCACTATTTTATGTTCTAGCATCAAAGCACTCAATGAAGTTAGTTGCTACTTTGTTTTCCCTTTTTTTCTCGTTGCTCTCTGGACACTGCAACGTAGATGTCATGGAATACTAGATTTTCTACTTAGAGATCACAGGCAAAACCAAGCATTGTCATCTGTTCAAATGAAATAGAGGAAGTTTTTGTTAATATGTGAAATATCAAATTAGTATGCAAAATATACAGAACAACAAATCATATATATGGTATATATGTGTATATATATGGATATATGTGTGTGTGTGTATAGATATATATTCAGATTCCATCAGTAGCATACAGATATCTAAAAATAATTTTCAAACTAGGAATTAAATTATGATTTTTTTACTATGAATGTTAGATTTTTAACAGTGATTGCTATTGTGTAGGATTATCAGTTTAGCCAAGAAGTTTTGTTCATAATAGTTTTCACAGTTGAAAAATAAATTAAAATTTGGAGGAACAAAAAAGCAAGTCAAAATATTTTTTATTGTGATCCCAAATAAAACAAATTTTATTTTCATATATTAATAAAATATTTAAATTGTGTCCATCCTACATTATACTTCTTACTAATGATGCTTTAATAGTTTAAGTTGCACATTAAAAAGATTCATGTACCTCATAAATAAATAAAAAATATATATTTTAAATTTTATGTATTTATTTATTTATTTTGAGATGGAGTCTCATACTGTAGCCCATTCTGGAGTGCAATGGTGCAATCTGGGCTCACTGCAACCTCCGCTTCCTGGGTTCAAGCAATTCTCCTGCCTCAGCCTCCCGAGTAGCTGGGACTATAGGTGCATTCCACCACACCCAGCCAATTTTTGTATTTTAGTAGAGATGGGGTTTCACTGTGTTGCCCAGGCTGGTCATGAACTCCTGAGCTCAGGCAAACCGCCCGCCTTGGTCTCCCAAAGTGCTGGGATTACAGGCGTCAGCCACCGCATCCAGCCAATAAAATATATTTTAAATAAACATCTGCATAACCTGAAAACCATTTGTTGATGAGCTTATGGTAAAGAAATTAATATGAGACCATCAGATAATTACCATTGAAGCTAATCTATGTAAGAAAGAAGAACTTGAAAAGATGCATGATTGTCTGGACAATAATAAATTAAAATATAATCAACAAAACTAACAGATATGATAATTTACTATCTGTGTTGTATAGATTTTAATAAATTTGTTGTACAACAGATGAAAAAGATTAGTTTTTCTCTTTCATACATAAGTTTAAGATGCTAAATTACAGTCGGTTTCAATCACACATTAAACAGTGTAGATCTAGCAGCATCCTTCATAATTTTACTTCTGATGAGCATTTCTGGAATAGAGCTGGAGGTATGTGCATTGTATTGTCCTTCTGAAACCCACTTTTTAATGTGGTCAGACCCTTTTTTTTTTTTTTTTTCGTGCATGTGGAATTTTGGATCTGAAAATTTGAATTGTTTCTGTAATGCCACATTTAGCTATTTGGGATGTGGAAGTGCTAGAAGGTCGTGGTTGGACATGGCAGCACTCTTATGGAACTGGCATCTACTGTACAGCGGACTGGATATTGGGTGATAGAATAAAAGATCTTGATAATCCAACCAACCACAAGAAATTTAGTGACAAGAAAGCTTCATGTATTAAATTTGCACTAGTAAGTGACTACTCTGCAAATTTTATTTCTTCTTATCAATAAAATAGCCAAGGTTGCATAAAATATATAAATAACATATTACTTAGAACTAGATCATGAAGGTGAAAACACAGTTTTACATTTTGAAATCTCTTTTGCTTAAGCACACTTTATCATTTCATTACATGCCTTCAAAGCAGCCTCTGGCTTATTTGTACATTGGGAGCAGTATCCTACTGGCTTATGCCCAATATTGATGCAGTCAGCCATTAAAAAGTTAGGAGTGCATCATGGTAAATCAGGTAATATATTTAAATCACTAGAGTAAACTTTAAGGTGGTCACTAATAAAACTCAATATGACAATTAGGAATGTTTCACTTTATGGTACATACTTTGTTACTAGCAATAAAATATTTGACATCTATTCATTTGGGTAAAGTGTATTGAATATATTTCAAGTAAGTTAACAAATATGGTACAATAGTAGATAATCAACATAAATTTTTATTGAGTCAATTTATTGTTTCATACCCTGCGGGAGTTGCTAATCTATGGCAAAAACTAAACACATATTTATTACATACAATACGTAAAGAGTTAATGTGAAGTAGATTTCAGCACAGGATTAAGAACATATATTATGAGGTTGAATGAAATAGAAACAGAAATTCACATGAAATATTGCTAGCACGGCCTGATTTACTTTCTTCCGGTATTCAACAAAACAATTATGGAGACAGAAAAAAAATGAAAGCTCATGATAAAATTGGACAATGGGACTCATCAACATATCAGAAGCATTTCAGGAAAATATCTCTGAACTACAAGACCAACATAACTCAACTGACATAAAGAATTATATATTTTCCACTCCTATGTAATTGCAAGAGCAAAATTCCAGCATCACAAAACTAAAATGTGTGTGGGAGTCTCTTCTTTGCTCCAAATGTGCAAGGCATGTGCCACTCACTTGAAAACTTAGTGTTCATCCTTCTACAGCATAGTGGCTATGTTTTCAAGGAGCAGAATATTATTCTTTAGCCAACTCATTTTTAGATCTAAGCACCTCTTCTACATCCATCTGAACGCTTTTAGAATTTAGGTGAGCATACTTTCCAGTTTGCCAGGGACAATCCTAGTATGTTCTAGGGCCCTGACATAACTGTTACTAGAGAGCTCTTTCATTCTCAAATTTTCCTTTTATGGACAATAACTTGTAAGTTTATCTCACCTAGAGCACATATACTCTAGGTACATTATACAACTGGTTATATGGAAAATTGGCAGTTGCTTGCAGTGTCAGGAAGGAAATTTGAACATTTTAAAGTAAAACAGACACAATTAATATAGGCATTGCCCTTGTAATAATTAGGTATTACTCTCTTTTATATACTTCCTCTATTCAGACTATCAGGCCAAAAGATGGTGAGAGCAGAAAATTGCATCGTATTCTAATAGGTCTCTAGTAGTTGCATGCCATTTAGACAGGAGGAACTGGTTCAGGAAATATGCACGTTTCCCCCCCCTCTCATTTGCATGTGAGGGGCATTTATTCAACATTCATGCTGCCAGAAAGTGGAATCGAATGCGATCTGAGCACTCTGTTGCAAAACACAAACATTGGATAAAATTTCCTCATTCATGGATGAGTAAACATAACAAAAACATAGATAGGACTTTGCCATACATACTAATTAACCTGTACAGGACATTTGCTTCATCATATACTCAATAGGATACAAGATAGGTGGACTCAATGAAAAAAGAGGAGAGAAATGAAAGAATAAAGTAAAAAAAATAAATAAAAAATACATGATAAAAAATGTACGAAGTAAAAAAGAAATGCAAGAAAATTAAAAATGTGATTGAATAGCTAAAATCTGAGTTAGAAATAAAGAGCATCTCTGATATTAGAACCCAAATAAAGGAATTAGAGGAAATTGAAAAGCTCCCAGAAAATACAGAGATACTATGACATCTGAATTAAAACACTGGGAAAGAAGATGATATATATGCTAGATTGGAGTTGAGGATCAACCTTGGGAATGTTAGAGGGAAAATCAAGCATAATTGTGGCTGTAATAACCAAAAATAAATTTTGAAATGAAAAATGTACTTAATATGAGGATTACACATTCTCACCACCTCATAGACAACATTAATGAATCCTCAATTAAGCAGGTATTAGAAAGGTTTAATATTTTAAGAATATATTTTAAAATCTTAGAAGCATCCAGGTTGATAATTTTCAAAAGAAGCAAAGGGCTTCTGAATTCTTTTCAAAAGTAATTGCCAGAGGACATCAGAATAATAGCTGTAAGGCTGAGAAGACATTTTATATTCACTGAAGCATTTCTTTGTGAAAGCTTAGAAAACATACTTTCTACATAGTTGGACACATATCAAACAACCAAGAAAGGAATAATATTAAAAATTCAAAGTTGAGCTCTTTACATTCTCTGCCATTCTTTCCAAAGCCTACCTCCCTAAAATTATTAGAAAAAGCAGCACTTTAGAAAAAACAAACAAACAAAGACCAGAATAAATGAGCAGTCCAGGTTTGTACACCCATTACTAACCTCACCATCTTCAGCAAGTCACTTAACCTCCCTGACTTTGGTTTATCCCTTTATAAATAGGGTGATTATAAAACCTACTTTACAACTCTGTTGAGAACATAAAAGGAGATAATTAATACAAAAGTGACCTTATAACACTTTTGTTATACTAATATAAACAATTATTATTAATCATCTAGGGACTTGCAATTTCTTTAGGAGGAACAAAGGTTATTTCCACAGTCCTTTCTTGAAATGACCCCACTCTTGATATGCTGATGCATCTCTTAATACATAAGGAATTTGGAACTGAATAATATTTTACAGGAGAAAATATTCCTTGTTAAGTCTTTCAAATGCTAATTTTAGATTTGGTTATATAACAACAAATACTCCTTGGTGCTAAAGACTTGACTTTGAAAATAAAGTATCCACTTCCTTCCTATGTGTATACAAGTATTCTGTTTCCTGTCTAGCTTTTTACCAGATTCTTTATGCATTTGTTTCTTATACAGAGCATGTCTACTCATGACGTTGTCTTATTTAAAAAAGATTTAATCTTCCCATTTCCGGATGACTCCATCTATTGCTGATAACCGATAATTCCTTTTAATTGCCAGAATAATTCAGTCACATTAATTTTATTTTTAACTATATGCTTAAATGGAGTACTTTATAGTGTATCACCATGTACTGTTATTTTCCTCTGGGAAATTGCTGTGTCATACAAAAATGTTTTATATGTATAAAATCCTTATAATATAGTACTTAGAAAAAAGATACAAATTAGATATAAACTTGATACTGAATTTTTTAATATAATGCAGAATAAAAGAAATATGCTAACATTACGATAGTACATATCCTGAGTTGATAACATTATGTTATTTCTTTTTCCCATTTCCCTCTGTTCATTTCATAAATTATAAAATCATGCAAAATTTCTATTAAAAGTGTAATAAAAGAAGACAAAGTTCTTGTAAGTCAAGGCAGAGAATGCTCTGAAGAGAAAAGGAGGCAAGTAGGCTGATTGTAAAAAGGGATATGGTAAGACTGCCAGGCTATATCAGTAAAGAGGATATGGGTAAGGACAGAGAAAACAAATCTAACACTCTTTGATGAAAAGCTATGGGATGAAAGCTGATATTCTCCAGCCCGATGTCTAGATTATGCAGCTACAGAGGAGGATAGAAATGAGAAAAGAATTACAGTTAAAAGCAATTGGAGAAAAGGATCATTTTGTCAGCTGCAGATTGGCAATTGATTAGAGATGGATAGCGTTTAGCAGGAAGACCAAGGAGGAGTTGTGCAGTGGTCAAAATGAGAGATGACCACATCGCCAACCCACTTAAATGCTGTAAGAAATGTTTCTAAGAAAGCACAGTTGAATGAAGAGATACTTTCTTCACTCAGAATAATTTGCTAAGGTGGCAATAAATCATGTGCTTCTATAAATGAACCACCAGAAGGGAAATGAATATAAAGCTACCTTTGTATAGGTGAAGATGGTGTTATTTCCAAAGGACTTCAGCATTGTGAATATAACAGTAAAGTGCCATACGACAGTGAAATAAAATAAATCAGGATAAGTCTTACATAAGTAAAGAAGAATGCAACGCGATCTTAGTTGATAGAACCTGTATTATGAGCAGTTAGCATGGGATACAAAATAGTCATAGTTGGAATCCCTTCCTGCCCAGTAGTTCCATTTTATATGTAGAACAGAGGGTCCTGCTTCTGGATCCAGGGTTATTGCTCTCCATCCAATCTGTCAGCAGAGTGTTGCAATTATGCAGTCAGTTCCATGCTAGTTTTCAAGTGGGGAATTTTAAAAAGCACTTCTTCCTTTAAGCAACTCATTGTCTTATTAGGAAGCTCTAACAAATATTTATCAGTAATGTCCAAGAATGCATATTATAGCTTTGTTGTAATAATGAGAAATTAGAATCTACCCAAAGAACTATCATCAGAGATATTAGTAAATAAAAAACATTTCTAAAATATATAATAAAATGCTATGTACAGTTAAAGTGAATGAACTAAATTTGTCCATATCTAAATTTATATCTAAATTTGTCCATAAATTTCATAAGATGTCACGATAAGTGGGGAAAAACAAATGTCAAAGTACAGGGATATTTCAGCATACAATTAATAATATATTATACATATATATGGATGATATTTAGTACATATTTCATAGATTGTGTGTGTATATATAGTATATACATATATATAGTATATTATTTATGCCTTTATGGCAAAAATGAAAACGAAAACTTTAATGGGAAAGATAAAATAACAGAGAGAGAGAGGAGCAGTGCAGTAGATCATGCAGTAAATTGCTAAAACAAGGTAGGAAAGCGTTTGAAGAGAGGAGGGAACCGGAGGTGTAGATAACTAGGGAAGGTTTGGCAGAGGATGGGGACTGACATAGAACATTCAGGGTGGGAGGACTTGAAATGGAGAAAGGGGAGGTGAAAAACAGTATGAGAAATATCTCAAATTTCTGAAATTAATGTTGATTCCAGTAAATGTTGAGTAGTAAAACAAACAAACAAGCAAACAAACTGGGAGTTATGCCAAAAAGAAATAATACTGGGGCCAGGTGCGGTGGCTCACCCCTGTAATCGCAGCACTTTGGTAGGTCGCGGCGGGCGGATGACGAGGTCAGGAGATGGAGACCATCCTGGCTAAAATGGTGAAACCCCGTCTCTACGGTGAAACCCCGTCTCTACTAAAAATACATAAAAATTATCTGGGCGTGGTGGCGGGCCACTGGAGTCCCAGCTACTCGGGAGGCCGGGGCAGGAGAATGGCGGGAACCCGGGAGGCGGAGCTTGCAGTGAGCCAAGATGGCGCCGCTCACTCCAGCCTGGGCCACAGAGCGAGAAGACAGGTAGGTACCACGTGGCAGAGTCTCAAGGGGAACTATTATGTCACTATTAACAGATTTTCGATAAATGCTTAAGTTCATCTGTCACAAACCCTCCTATCTCCCTTAAGCAAGGGGGTTTCTGATTGCACTGTAACTTTTCTTCTTCTACACTTAGTTATGTAAAGGATTTCCCGTGTTTGTTTGTTTCAAGTTTGACCTCGTGATTTGAAAAATCTTTCTAACCCCAACAAATGATTCTTCCTCCTTTCATTTAGTATTTCCATAAAACTCAGATTAGCCATACACAAATTCCCTAACTTAAAACAAAACAAGGAGTGGACGTTGGTGTGTACCACCCACATTCCACTTCAGGCCGGAGGCACTCATTTCCCTACCTGTTGGATGACCCTCAGGTGAGCTCCCTTCATAAATTGTCCTTAGTCAAAGAAATCGATGAAATATTGTAAGCTCTTTGAGGGCAGAATTCATAAGCACTCTAAGCCTGCTTTATACGAAAGACAGCACAATGCTACTAACATACAAGAATGAGATCATCTCTTTCCCAATGGTTGAATTCCTTATTCTATTACTAGCATAAAGTCAGTATCTATTAAAGTAAGTTTTGTGGCCGGGCACAGTGGCTCACACCTGTAATCCCAGAACTTTGGGAGGCCGAGGTGGGTGGATCACGAGGTCAAGAGATCAAAACCATCCTGGCCAACATGGTGAAACCCCGTCTCTACTAAAAATACAAAAATTAGCTGGGTGTGGTGGCACAAGTCTGTAGTCCCAGCTACTCGGGAGGCTGAGGTAGGAGAATTGCTCGAACCTAGGAGGTGGAGGTTGCAATGAGCCAAGATCGTGTCACTGACTGCACTCCAGCCTGGCAACAGAGCGAGGTTCTGACTCAAAAAAAAAAAAAAAAAAAAAAAAAGTTTTTTGTTGTGTATCAACAGTTTTTATTCATACCATTATTGCTTTTACTTAGGTTAATAAATATATACGTATTTTTGCTTTAAAAAACTGATAATTACTTTTAAAAATGGAAAACTTATGTGTGTTAGAGTGTCTAGAAAAGAGGTTTCCATCCCTGTTTATGTCCCAAACAGAGGGACACAAAATAGTCCAATCAAACATAATATTCTGTGGCTCAGTAAGGCACAGTTTTGGAAGATAGTGGTGTTCAGGAGCGTTTTGCAAATGTTTCTGCAGGTGATCCTGATAGGGACTTCATCTCCTGCCTTAGGGAGAATCGAACTAAAGGAAATGGCCAAGGCATTAGCTCTAATACTATATAATACTAACAGTAGGACTCATGCATGATCTAAATCAGTTTTCTATTTCTTATCAAGTAACAAGCCTGTGTGGTAAAAGGAAAGACGAGATAAAAATCATGTTCACAATATTTAAAGGGTGTATACCTTTTAACCATTTCATTCTTTGAATGTTAATATATTACCTATTTTTAAAACAATATTTTAAATATATTTGAATATAATTATTATTAACTAACCTTCTAAGGAATTTTATACAAATACATAAGACGTTAAGAAAATTGATTTCAATGTAATTTATCTTAATGTATTACTTTCAAGATATTCTCAAACAACTATAAAGGGATCAAAATAACTCTACTATGAACCATAAATCTTATCAGCTGCCTTGTGTAAATGATGTGCAGAGAAGGCATACTTCCTGTGCTGCTCATACGGGAGCACATCTTTGAATGAACACTGACTTCTGAATGCCTCATGTTCTTTTATGATGAATTATGCAGAAGTTCCATACCAGAACTATGCTAAGGTGCTGAAGTTCATGTCGATGAGTTGTTTATGGCTCATACAGATGCAGTGGACAAATACCTTATTTTTTCCTTTACATGTAAGTCCAAAATTTTGTGTAGAATAAATGCCATCAACGTACAAATGGATAAATTGAAAAGCAACTGCTCAGATAAAATGATCTTCTTAAATGAAAAGAAAAAAAAAAGTATCCATCTTTCAAGGATACAGCTGGGAAAAATTTCAGAGTAACTTGCTGTGCAGGCTACGCCTGCAAATCTCATTAACAGTAATGGAATTTTGAACATAACAACTAGTACATTGATTTGAACATTTTCCCAATGTGTACATTTAATTTTTAGAAAAGCATTTCTTTCAGAGCAGTGAGATTTCAGAAAACTTCATATATCTAGCAAATCTGGCATTATATGTGGATGTTTCTTTTATAAAAGTGAAATTATAAAAACACTCAAATAGAGAGCACAAAAGGTCCTTCTAATACTTTATGAAACTATAAAACATTAAGAAAAGAAGTACTGGAGGAGTCTCTTGCCCATAAATTTATGTACTTACTTTTAAGTCTATATATTTACCATGATAAATTTATTTATCAGAAGTTTTTTATTGTCATAGAAGATATTTATAATAGAATTTGGAGAAAGTTTATGGAAAAACAGTTTTGCAATTCTTTTGCTTGAAAGCTAGCAAACACACATCAAAGTAGAGAAAGGACACAATGTAATGTTCCCAAGGTCCCCAGTATGGCAGAGACTGTTAATTATTTCCCAATCTCTGTTCTCCCATCCCATAATTTTATCTGGGTAGGTGTCCTCCAGAATAAAGACTGTACTTCCAGAATCTCTTGCAGCTAAATGTAGCAATCTAACTAAGTTATGGTCAGTGAAATATAAAGCAAAGTATTATGTGTCAGCTTATGAATAAACAGACTTTATACCCCTTCCCTTTCTTACCTATTCCTTTCTCCATGCTAAGCTTGAAATAAAAGATGTTGCCATCTAGAACGATGGCATAGAGACCAGACAAATTCTAGAGAACAGTAATTTTAAATGCCCAGGTAGGAGTGATCTTTATTGCTTATACAATATCATACATTATTTTATTGCATTTGTGTTGCATTGTATTACACTGTATTTCATCAGAAGTAAAATGCCTATATAGTAGACTGTATTCCTGTGTTAAAACATAACAATATTCTGATTCTGTGCTACCTTTTCATTCTGTGCTTGAAATTTACATGCTTAAAGTGGATATATTTGAGGAAAATTGAGTAATGCAGAAGAGAACTAGGCAGGAATAAAGAACCATAGCAGAGGAGTTCAAGCAATGTCTTTTATTCTCTGGTAAGATATTCTAAACACGATAAAAAGGAAGATGAGAGAGCATTAATCATATATCCATGCGTTTATTATTTTTTAAAATTAATAAATGAAATCAGCCTCTGTTTGATTCCCTCTCTGTATAGTAAATGATAATCTGTTCCAAATAATAGCCGGACCTACATGTGCAATAGCATTATTTCTTATTATCATTTGGACTTTATTAGGTATCAGTACATCACATTTGAATTAGTCATTTTAAGTTTTGTGTCCCACCCCCACTTTACCCCTTCTTATACTCAGCAATATACATTAAAAATTATATTTATAATTTTTCTGTCTTTGGGACAAAATTAAGAAACATGAAGACAAGTTTTTAAGGCCGGGCGCGGTGGCTCAAGCCTGTAATCCCAGCACTTTGGGAGGCCGAGACGGGTGGATCACGAGGTCAGGAGATCGAGACCATCCAGGCTAACACGGTGAAACCCCGTCTCTACTAAAAAATACAAAAAAAACTAGCCGGGCGTGGTGGCGGCGCCTGTAGTCCCAGCTACTCGGGAGGCTGAGGCAGGAGAATGGCGGGAACCCGGGAGGCGGAGCTTGCAGTAAGCTGAGATCCGGCCACAGCACTCCAGCCTGGGAGACAGAGCGAGACTCCGTCTCAAAAAAAAAAAAAAAAAAAAAGACAAGTTTTTAAACAGTCAAGTCGGAACACTGATACTTCTAGTACCAAAAAAGACGCATTAATGTGAGATCAACTACTTCAAGTGAAATTGGAAATATAATAGCCAGTAAGATTCATCTTGGGTGAGATTACTGCTACACTGAAAATCTCAGTCATATTTAGTGATATTTGTCTTTAAGTTTAATGGATTACATACTTAAACCTCTGACTCAAATAAAACCAAACTAAATATTGAGTCATCAGGAACATGCACAGATAAAACATTTTACTGGAAATAGAATACAGTGTATGAATAAATTTGTCTCTGTTTTAGAAAGAAACACATAATAATTAAGAGTATCTTTAGGCCCAGATAATGGTCAAAGTATTTCTCCACAAAGGTGTCTTTTACTAGTGGTCATAAACACAAAAATGTTTTCTGGAAAGGATAACTTAAATGGGGGTAGGAAATGCTAGTCATGTTTCTCATTGAGTTTATAATTACCATCAACTAATATTTTTTGAGTCCCTCTGTGCGTGGCAGTATGGTAATAATGATCAGCATCACTGACTGCCATCTAGGTGTCCAATGCTAAATTAAGTTTTTCTGATTTATGTTCATTGCTTTATTTGTGCCCTGGCTCATCTGTTCTTACAAGCTGCTCTGTTGTGCTCCTACCAACAAATTATGTGACAGTACCAACCTGGTGCTAATTTACGGAACTCTGTGCTACCACCAAAACATTTCCCGGCTTATATATATCTCCCTATCCATTATTGTTTTTCTACCTCCCTTTGTCTCTTAGTGAGCACTGCCAAGTCAATAATATATCCGGAGTAATTAAAAAACAAATAAAGCAACTCAACTTTACACTTTTCCATCTGTTGGTTTGTGTACTTTACCTCCTCTGCACACACTGGTGAAATCTATAAAACTTCCATTTGATTATTAAGTTCAGTCAGCCTAGGAAAAAGTAACCCATTCTGTTAAAACTTAGAGGAATCTTTTCAAACATACATTTGAATGTCAATCATTAAAGATTTTTCAATAGATCACAAAGATTACAACCAAATGCCTCCTTTAGTATCTCAATCATCTCTCACTCTCCAGCCTCATCTCCAATCACTTTATTCTTGCATTATACACTAAGTCATTAAAAATTTGAAGTCCCTAGAATCTACAACACTATGTTTCTTCTCAATTGCATTAATCATTAATCATACGCAGTAGTCCATCCCTTCAGTATCTGGCTCAACTTCTATTAAGCTTTGAAATGTTAGCCTTTATCACTCCCCGTACTTTAGCGCCATTCCAGTTTTTTAAAAAATGCTCCGTCTCATGTTTCTGTATCATCTGCTCTCTCTTTCTCTCTCTCTCTCTCTCTATATATATGTATACACACACACACCCCCCTAACATGTATCACACTCTCTGAATTATCCATTTACTCATCTATTTCTGTGATGCTTCTTGAAACAAAAATTAAAGTATTGGGACTCCTCAATTGCAAACTCCTTAAATACACGAACCATGTTTCTTTATTTCTTTAAACCAAGAACTTAATATTTGTCTTTCGTAATGTAGGTGCTCAATTAAAATATCTGAATGCTAACTAAGTTAAAGCATGAACAAATATGCATCTTCAAGCCAAACTCTTATCTTTAGTCCTTTTCTTACAGTCTTCTAATAGCATTGCAAATGTTAATTTCCTCCCCAAGTTGTCATTATGGTATCTAAGTCTAGGTGTATGGTAAATTTCATTAGTTAAAACATGCCTTTACTTAATATTTTATAAAGCCATAAGCCAATATTATTTTATAAAGCCATAAACAGCCAAGATTCATCAACTTTCACTTCTGATAGACTTCATCTCCTGAGCTCTGACAACCCAAGTGGAGATCAATGAATCACTTCACTGTTGCGAAAAGTCAAATGATATTTTTATTAAGCCATCTTGCTATTTCACTCCTTCTACTGTGCAGGAGATCCAATTATATAAAACTTCTGTGTCTGTCCTAAATTTTCAGCTTTGGGAAATTACCCAATCAATATTTCTTAAAATCATAGAGTTGATTCAAAAATAAAATAATTTATTTTCTGTCATAAAAAACCATTTGATGCTGTTCAAATTGGATTAAAAAAGACTAAAAAGCTAGCAATATCATCCTAATATCTATGCTGAGATAATTTGAAAGAAAACTAGTTTTTTGACATTAATCTGATAAATAGGTTACATATTTAATATGATATTTACATATGTAGGCTATATATTTAATATGATGTCCATATGTAAGAATAAATACAGTACATATAATATCAAAGTTTACAATATAAAGCAGTTACTACATGATCTTCTTCTACAAATCCCATTGCACCATGCAGTAAAATTAGTATAACTGACGGTGTCAAATAAAATTTAATCATATGTGTACTCAATATGTAATGTCTTTAAACATTGGGAGAGCCAATGATCATGTGTATATGTAGATAAGGATCTGGAGCAATCTGGATTCAATAATTAGAATTAATCATTGCCTAATTTTGTCCAAGACCATCTAAGAATAAACTTGAGTTAGAAGAAAGTGGAGACAAGAAGTTTGTTAATAAAAGACATGATGATGACATTATTTGAGCCCTTGCGTTCAATCATGTCTAAACTTCACCCTGAACTTTCCAGACATATAGACCATTAAATCTCTTTTTGTGCTGTGGTGTAATAAAAAAAAAAAAAAAAAAAAAAAAAAAAAAAGTTGGTCTTTGTCCTAGACTCCTGTCACAAGAGATTCAAACACCCTTAGAATTTCCTGAGTGATAGGCACGTCTTTTGTTTTTCATTACGAGCCCCTTTCAATCATACCTGAGTTTATACTAACAAGGTGTGTCATGGTAGTGTCAAGGGAGGGGCTGGCCAAGTGATTAGAGGTTTGGAACTTTCAGCCCCATCTCCCAGCTTCCTGGGAGAAGAGGGAAGTTGCTACACGTTGAGTTTAATCAAGTGGCCATGATTTGATCAATCATGTCTGATATGGTTCTGATTTGTGTCACCACCCAAATCTCATGTGAAATTATAATCCCCAGTGTTGGAGGAGGGGCCTGGTGAGGGGTGATTGGATAATGGGGGTGGATTCCCCCTTGCTGTTTTCATGATAGTGAGTTCTCAGGAGATCTGGCTGTTTAAAAGTGTGTAGCACCTCCCCCTTCTCTCACTTCTTCCTGCTCCAGCCCTGTAAAATATGCCTGCTTCCCCTTCACTTTCCACCATGATTGAGTTTCCTGAGGCTGGTAAGCCAGGCTTCCTGTACAGCCCGTGGAATAGTGAACCAATTAAACTTTTTTCTTTATTAATTACCAAATCTTTCTAGCAGTGCAAGAATGGACTAGTAATACAGTATCCAAGTAATGAAGTGTCTCGGTAAAAACTTTTGAACAATGAGGTTTAGGGAGGTTTCAGGTTGGTGAACACAATAGTTTGCTGAGAGGGTGGCATCTCTGGAGAGGGCAGGAAGCTCTGGGCTACCCACCCACTCCCACATACCATTTTAAAGCATCTTTTCCATTTGGCTATTCCTGAGCTGTATTCTTTATAATAAAAATACAATGGTAATGCTTTCCTGAGTTCTGTACATTATTCTAACAAATGTTCTAACTGGAGGGGGAGGAGAGGAAAGGCTTGAGGGAACCCCCACATTTTGGGTCAGCCAGGTCAAGTATGGGTAACTTGAGAATACCCAAAACTTTGGCTGACAGTGGAATTGGGGATGGTCTTGTGCAACTGACCCCTAATTTGTGGGACTGCACTAACTCTAGATAATATATCAGAATTGAGTTAAATTGTCCAGTGGTGCCACAGACGTCCAGTGGTGCCACAGAATTTTTGTAAAAAACATCAAATATGGTTAAGTTATGAGAACTGGGTTTCTGTAACTTGCAACTGAAAAGAATCTGACTCTTGTTCATTCATAATTTACTGTTAATTTAAATCAATACATTTTACCTTTTAAGGATATTTCTGTTTCATTTTTCTATAAGCCAAGATCCTTTGGAGTTGCATGCTGCTTTTAAAAAAAATGTCAATACTCTGTAGTGGTATTTTTATTTTTTTAATCTTTTAAAATATTCGTTTCTTTTTAAAAAATTTGAGACAGTCATGACAATGTTAACGTTTGTTTTATTGAATAAATTTGAAATAATTAGTAATGGCTTTTATTATTGTTGTCTTGTTTTTATTTTTACATTCTCACAAAACTTGTTTGGATAATTTGATTAGCATTGTTTTGTGATCAAATGAAATAAATATTGAAAATGGCAAATCAAACAAAGTGTAGCCCCATGGTTGCTTGGTTCTAATAACCAATGATCTATATGCAAAGCATACAAAAATTCATAAAATAACTAGGATACATTATACAAGACAAGTAGAAAAACTACTCAGATAACTTTCTAGGGTTGCAGTGAGTTCCTTATGAGATAGTGATTTAAAAATCAGTGATAGAACCACCTGAAGCTGGTGATCAGCAGCTTCCCAATAAGATCTCAGGACTTGGGTATGTGGGCTCAAGTGTGCACATTAAGAGGCAAAATGGCCACATTTAACTGGTATATGACTTCTAGAAACATTAGACTGGTAAGGGAAGAACACCTCAAGTGAGCATGCGTATATCTCCAGTAAACACATGGCACGTGCACCCCCCAAGTGCTGGCAGGCCACTGTGCATGCAGACAGCCCACCTCAAAGGAAGAATCCAGGGAGAAGAAAATCAGACCCTGGAAGAATGCCAGCCTATAAAACCCCAAGTCAAAGGTCAAGCCAAACACTTGAATCTCTTAGGTTGCCCCCTTGACCCTCTTCCAAGAGTACTTTACTTTCCTTCCTGCTCTAAAACTTGCCTCAGTCTCTCACTCTGTCTTATGCCCCTCCCTTGAATTCTTTCTTCTGCGGCAGCAAGAGTGGAGGTTGCTGCAGACCTGTACGAGTTCACGGCCACTAACAATAGGAGGCATATCCGAACAGGTGTCATCATTTTCTCTACCCTTCCTGCACGCTTTGTACTCACCTGTTCTAGTTCCTATATTCTCTGCTCATGTTGTTCCTAGTTGTTCTTAGCTAGCACCGATCACCTCCCACGAAGAGGTAGAGGGCAGCACTTGAGAAGGTAGACTAGAAATAGACCAACTTCCATGATGCCAACAAGTACGTAGGTTGTGTACTGTGTGTGTGTGTGAGTGTTTTACCACATTGGCTATTATGACAGGAGAAACTGCAACTGTCTTTCACTAAATTTATATATACAAATGTCACATATTGGGGTTCTGGTGTCTGCCTATTTCTTCTCGCAATCACATTTTTTTTTCCTGTTTCTACATTTACACTCTCTTCACATCACTTTTTATTCTTATATTCTTTTACATTTCTTTTCCCTTCCTCTTTCTTTTTTTTGGCCTCTTCCAACATTCCTTTATAATGTCCTCTCTTTCTTGCCTCATCAAAGCCAGGACTGTCTTTCCACTTTTCTAATAATCCCACAGCATTAAAAAATATATATTTTAATGTGTGTGGATATTAGATAGAAACCATACATCTGCTGTCTACGGCACAGCTCCCAATATCCCTGGGAGCACAGTTTTTGTTTCTGTCTTTTTTTTTTTTTTAAAACAAATTCTGTCGTATTAAAAGGAAAAACAATATCATCAATCATAGAAAACAGATCTGCCTACCTTTGCAGCTGCATAACAAAAATATCCCTGTGAACATTTTCTATTTGTACCTACTGAGTAAGGAAAAAATTCACAATGGCAAACCTGGGAAGCCTCCTTAGTATTTTTTAAGGTGCTTTGTTTTCCAGCCTCTGCTTTTGTACTCTTTTCCTTTATTCATCTTAATTGGCCCACGTGTTTCAGATTGTCATTTATAGTCGATATCTGAATGATTAAATTCATCTGAAAACTATATGTGTTACCTTCACTCCATTTACATGTTGAAACTTTTGTATTTACTTGTAAAAAAAAAAAAAATCCATGACTCTTTTCCTTTCCACAAATGGGGCAATCTGGACATTAATGTTTGCATTTGGGCAATAACTTTAGGATGACCTACTAGACAATGAGGTAGGAGGCATCAGAATGGCTATTCTTGTTTTCAGATGATTTGTCTTCTTTCTTCCTGGGTAACAATGCAAAAGTTTAATCCTTTAATATAGTCAGAATCCAAATCCCACATGCTGACATGCTGATGGACTTTGGAAAAGTTTAAGTCAACTTTGTGTGTGTGTGTGTGTGTGTGTGTGCACGCACACACACACACGCACATATGAGACATCAGGAGAAGGGAGAGAAGAAAAGAGAGGGGAGGAGAGATGTTAAACTTCTTCCTGTGCTGCATATCTTATATTTGATTGCCTAGATGTACACCACACACACCTGATCTTTCTCTACCTGTTTCTGCCCTGGGAGGCTTCTGATTAAGTTAGACAAGTGCAGAACCCTTTCAGGAGATCAGAGAAAGGAAAGAAAAAGGTCAGCATCTCATATCCCTGCAGGGTTACATCATGCTGGATAGACCTCATCTTTGAAAGTGGCTCTCTCTACACTATTCTCTTTCTTATCTTGGAAATCATTATCTCCTTTTGCATCTTCAGGTTGAGTATTGGTGGTAGCTGCCCTGTTACCAACCATGGGTTAGTGCACCGTTTCTTGTGATTTTCCTATACGCTATCCATTTCTTTGTTAAACATCTCTGTGTTAAATTCTATTTAAATTATCTTAAAGTTGAGTATTTTGTGCTAGGGCCCTTTTTGATTCATTTCATCTAAAATCATTTCTAAGAAAAATCGCCACAGGTATTAGTCCTTATAAAGGTTCTCATACTACTATGGTCAGAAGAGACATTTACCAAATGACATCCTCTAGCGATAGTTCTGATTATTTATAAAGGTCATTTGAGATAATCTTTACAAACATAAAATAAAAGCAAACAGAATTTAACATGGACTTAGTCATAAGCATATGCCTTGATAATTGCAAGTATTGGTTGTCAAGTTTTTAAAAGATCGTTTAAGAAATATATTAACTGATTGTCTGGTGAAGACCATGAAAAGCAAATGGGTACTACGGGTTTGCATTAAAATTTGCAGTGCCAGCATCATAGACAAATGAAAGAGTGCTGCAGCAGCTCAAAGAACTTAAATGGATGTGAAGATATGTTCTGAAAAACTCATGTTAAATGACTCAACACATTGAGTCATTATTGATGACAAGACTCTGATGCCAAAGATGTATATGAGAATTCTGAATAACATTTCCAAGAAATAGGAACATAGAAATAAAATACTATTTCTCAATGAATATATTTTATAAAATATACTCATTTGAACATGTCATTAAGATGATAAATATTATAAGATGACATCTAATAATACCATGGATATCCTTAACAGTTTAACTCTTCAATCCTGACAACATATGAAAACTATCTGCCATTGAAAAAAATGAAGCTCAACTTACAACTGGTTTGCTTCATGTTCAGACATATGTAGTTCCTTTCCTCACTACACATATTTTCTCAATGAGTGTTAGACTCATGGACTAGATTTTTATCTTAGGTTCCTTTCCATCACCTCCACCACCATTGCCGCTACCCAGTTTTTGACTCACCTCTCGGGTTTCTCCCCAGTTGAATGACTCATTGTACGTTAGGACCTCCAATTTTAACCTACATTCTTTCTTTCCAAGTTTCAAGATTTCTGGGTAATTACTTTTCAAAATGTTCTTTTATGCTTGTTTTAGTTGAAATTAAATTCCTCTCTTATTTAACTTCTAAATCTAATGCCTATTTTATATCTAATTTTGTAATGAGGCTTCTGAGAAGGGAAGTTATGAATGTTTGCTTTTCATGAACCAAGTTCTCACTAAGCTTGTCAAATTATAACATATGGTAAATGGTGTCACATATGAAATTACATTTGTTCCCTGAGTATGCACACTGATAGCATGGAGGACCTTAGCTTAGGAAACTAGTCAATAAAAAAATAATGCTCTAATTCTTTTTATCTTAGTGTCAGAGCAACATCAGACATCCAAGATAGTAAATATCCTGTACTGTGGCACTTGATATATTTCTTATCTATTTTAATAAAAATGCCCCCACTAAAGAATCTAACTGTTCTTACCATGAGAAAGGGAAATAATAAAATATTTTCTTTGTTTTATTTTTGTATGCATTATAAATACATTTAAAGAACACAATGATTGAATATTCACTATATTTACCATAACCCCTTATTCTGTATCTCAAAGTGTTCTTCAGTGAATCATAGAGTATTTCCAATATGACAAGGATCAAGAGGAAGAATGTTTGTATTTTCAGTCCTGCTGCCTATACAATTCCACTTTGTTCCCAAATTTCCAATTGCAGGATTAAAGACAGATGAATAAGTGACAAATTTTAGAAAGCTGGAGGGATAACCTTAGAAAATTAAGTAGCAGAGAACACACCATTCACATTTTAGCAAATGCTATCTGGATGTCAAAATAAACTCATTCAAGATGAAAACACATCTCAAAAGATGTAGAGTTGGTGAGAAAATTACTAGACATCTTTAGAAAATAAAAATGCATGATCAAAGGTGGAACTTTCGATATTAAACAGAAAGATATGGGATACAAAAAATCTTAAGATGAGTTAAACTTCTCAGACTATAGCTTTAAAGCTTCTTATGATTTCTATCTAATGCAGAATGACAAAGAGTAATTCATGGAAAAAATTTACATCACCTAAAAGGAAAAGATTTGACCATACACCTCATCATTACTAAATAGATAATATCAGAAGAAGTATATACTCTTAAAACAAAGGAATCTTATACCAAACATGAAGCATGCAAATAGCAACAATAACAACAAAAATACTCATATAAATTGTATACCCAAATTCTTCCAACTAAACAAACAAACAAAAACTATTTAGGAATAGGCAAATGTTAACACTTGAAAATAAAACCAAAGGAATGGTAGAATCCACAACACATTTACTTTAATCCCAAGGAAATTCATGCACCTCTGCATGTGAAAATATTCTGGGCTTAGTGATTGTTGTGTTACTACCACCTATTTTTTCCTCTCTATGCACAGTCACACAACACAAATACACAAAACGTGTCTATCGTTTGCTATATAGATTTCTCTGTCAGCATTTTAAAAATGTATTTATACCACAAAATGTTCTAAGATACAGATATATCCTGGGTTGTATCAATTTAGAGCAAGCAATCCTTTTCTTTTTAGATTGGCAATTTCTAACAAAATTGATTTGTACTTCATTAAAGTGTTTAATAATGTAAGGATAAGTAGGAAAAAATAGGTTAGGCCATGAAAGTAAAGATACCTGAAGAATAATTATCATGCTAATTATTTTTATAAAAATGAAACTCATGTAACTATTTCTTCTAGGGTTGCAATACAGATGAAGTGAGAAAATGGGTAAATAGTGCTTAGAAAAGCTCTGCACTTAGTATTACTAATTAGTATTACTAATGTCAACAAATTGGGGCTACATTTGATAGCAGTTTTTTGTTGTTATTCTTGCCATTATTTGTTTTGTGTATGGTATTGGATTCGTTTGTTTCAAAAGTATACACTTGTTCTGACATTTTCTGTTTACTAATGATAAGGAGTATTGTGCAAACCTGTTCCTTGTAGGTGACATACTTTTTCCCATGAATTACTCTTGTTATTCTGCATTAGATATGAATGTAAGCACAATTGAAGCTATACTCTGAAAAGCTTATTGAACTTATCTAAAGACACTGTTGATACCTTGTAGCTTTCAATTTAATATCAAAAGTTATTATTATCTCATATTTACAGCATGTCTTGAGCTGCCTTCTTTCATGTACACTGCTTGAATACTTTTATAATTAATTCATTTATCCACCAGAAAACATTGAATACTTACAGATTACTAGTTGCTATATTAAGAACTAGTAAAGTTCCTTACAGTTTAGAAAGATAAAAGAACATATCAATAAAGATGTGGTGAACACCTGAGAGAGGCAAATGCAGAGCACCATAAAAGTGCATAAAGCAAAGCCCCCTAAATGGGATTAGGATGAGGGCAGCTGTGGAAAGACTGAGCAAACTGGGCAGGGAAAGTTTTTCAGATGATGTGAAACTGAGCAATGTGTGGTGTGACTAACACAATCTCTCTTCCAGTCTTCTCCATCCTATTTGCATCTAGGGCCCTGACATTATTAGACTCAGATAAGTGAGCGTTCAGCTGAAGTAGATACAGTCAGAGTTCCTGCACAAACACAGATACCCATCAGAAACCTGGGTAGAGAAATAAATTGACTAGAAAGGAGACACAAGGACAATTTAGGCTATTTTGCCTGCTTCATTTCTTTTGGCAATGCTGTGCGCTTATTTTTTTTAAATGGATGTCTAGACATAAATAAGATAAAGTTGATTATAAGAAGAATGTAAATGTACTTCTCAGTACTTTCATTTTAAAAGCTAACAACATTGAGGCCTATTAAGAGCAGTATGATGAGAGAAAGGCTTTGATGTCTGGAAGAGGAATGTTCCTGAGAGTTTGATAGAGAAAACAATCTACAGAATCTTTTTTTCTGCTGATGGAGATTATGGTTCAACAGGGGTAAAAGTTCTCAATTTATAAAACAATCTCACACACATGAATTTTTAAAAACACACGGAAAAGATGTTTTATATTATAATAAAACATTAAAAATGAACCATATTTCTTTACATCAAATGCCATACTAGCTTATAGGGGAAACTCCTTTATATCAAAAAATTTTACTGTGTCAATTGGTATGCCTCCTCATATGAGGCCCACTCTAGTTCTCCTTTCCATACAGTGTCATCCTACAGCAAATAATTCATTCAGAAACTGCTCCTCACGGTCAAAATGAGTAATATTAAAAAGTAAATCAATATAAACCTGATTATGCTAGCAGTTTTGATAACCTCATGGAGACTGTGGTTATTTATGGAACTAAGGAGATTCTAAATTTTCATAAATTTACAAATTTTTCATTCTATTTTAAACACTGAAGCAGTCTGCATATTACATTTGAGACCAATGATTTCTATTCTTTATTGTATTGCTGCTGTAGTACCCATGTAATATCCTCTTTTTATTTTTAAGGCACCAGAACATCATAGAAGAATACAGGTTTTACCAATTCTTGAAGCAGCTCAGTCAAGACGGGTTGATTCTCTGTCTCTCATTCTTTTTCTCCCATTGATGTTGCCTTCACTTTCTCCTGTATCCTAATAATCTCTCATCATGTACTACAAGTATCTTATTTACCCTTTCCTTCTAATTGGAGGGCAGACAATTTATTTCCATTAATATACAAACATTCAAGGAAGTGTTAAGGAGAAAATTGTTTGTCACATAATATGAAGATCTGTGTTTAAGTAAAGTGTTAACTATTTATTCATAGGTGATCATAAAAGAAATTAATTTTTAATTTTAAGAAATTATTTAATTTCCATCTCGTAAGATGGAAGCTTCATAGATGAAGAATGCATGAGTAACAGAAAACATTGAAAACAGGATACATAATTCTCCAAAATGTAAGTGAAATTCCTTGGTATTGATCAATTGGTAAACAAGCAATGTAAGAGTCAAGCGATTATAGGATGTTATTTGTAGTATTTCTAGTAGTCATCGTAATATTTTTGAAATATTATTAGATATTTTTCTTATATTTCCAGATCTGCTTTGGTCTTCTCTTCATCCTGTTTTACCTTCCAAAATCAGGCAGAAGTCAGGTTATTCAGTATCCTGACATCAGGAAAAATGTAAATTCAAAAATTAGAGGAAAACAAAGTCTTTCCTGGCTTTTTGATTTTAAAAGCCTCAGCCCTAAGAGAACAAACTTGGACTTAACAAAAGATTTGAAAAGACATGATGGAGGTGAGAAGATAAAACACATCTGTCTCTGACAACATGAAGAAAAATCAATGAGTAGAAGAGAAATTGGAAGGGGGGTGTGGGGAGAGTTACCCCCTGAGTCACAGGAAGACAATGCAAGCTCTAGATGGTTCAGAGGGATTCCTGAGAATTTTTTCCTCAGAAGATCTTAGGACTGGGATAAGACTCTAAAGCAGACATGAGACATTAAGTGTAGAGAAAGAGACTTTTATTCAGGAGCTGCAGGATGGTGCCACAGGCATGAGAGAGATGAGGAAAATGCTGACAATGAAAGAGAAAGAGAAAAAGAAACGGAGGAGGGCAGGCACATACCAAATGATGGCAAAAAATATCATTTCGTTGAATTTAGAAAAATGCAGTTATATGGTACACTTGTTTTTCTGCTTAGAATATTGATGTTACAGTACAAATTCTCCTTTTTTTTTCCTTCTAAAGCCTTTGTTTTCAATGAGTAGGTGGAGAGCAACACACAGGGCTTTTCCAAATATACATTCATCAGTTCTATTTATGTAATTAAATAACAATGCTAATGATCAACAGCTATGTTTCCAGAAATCAGAAATAAGCAAGAAGGAATCTTGTATAGCTGCAATACTTGTTAGAAGCCCAAGCAATTTCTACCTCAGTGGCCTTTGATGTTATTACTGGATTGCTATAAAATAATTGTTCATAATGAGGTTCCAGTTGCTCTTTGAGGAAGTTTTAAATTGAAGTTGTTAAAATAAAAAATAAAAAATGTCCGTGCTTTCAAAAAGTACTAGAAATCATTCAACCTTTTTATTTTGTTGGATAATGGTATTTTTTTCTATGTATCTTCTTTTATTTCCTATTTGACCATAAGTGTTGTTGATCTTTTCATTGTGTTGGAGTGGGGAAGGCTAAAGTTGGAGGTAGGCTTCGATTCTGACACAACAAATAAATGGAACATGGAGAAAATAATTTTTAAAAATAGGCAAAAGAGAGATTAACACGGAAGGAATCTCAGAAAGAAAATATTCAACACGATTCAGAAGTAAGATCTAACTTCATAATTTCATTCAACAGCTCAAGCCATCCTGCCACCTCAGCCTTCTGAGTAGCTGGGACTACAGGCATGCACCACTATGCCTGAATAAGTTTTACTTTTTTGTAGAGATGGGGTATCACTATGTTGCATAGGCCGGTCTTGAACTCCTGGCTTCAAGTGATCTTCCCACCTTCACCTCCCAAAGTGTTGGGATTACAGGCGTGAGTCACCACACCCAGCCCACATAACATTCTTTATATAAAGTTATATCTTACTTCTGAATCATGTTGAGTATTTTCTTTCTGAGACTCCTTCCTTGTTAATCTCTCTTTGCCCATATTTTTTCTTATTTTCTCCATGATCCATTTATTTGTTGTGTCAGAATCAAAGCCTACCCCCAACTTTAACCTTCCCCACTCCAACACAATGAAAAGATCAATAATACTTATGGTCAACTAAGAAATAAAAGAAGATACATAGTCAGAAAAATACAATTATCCAACAAAATTGAAATGTTGAATGATTACTAGTACTTTTTTGTTTGTTTGTTTGTTTGTTTTGAGACGGAGTCTGGCTGTGTTGCCCAGGCTGGAGTGCAGTGGCGTGATTTCGGCTCACTGCAAGCTCTGCCTCCCGGGTTCATGCCATTCTCCTGCCTCAGCCTCCCGAGTAGCTGGGACTACAGGCGCCTGCCACTATGCCCAGCTAATTTCTTTGTATTTTTAGTACAGGCGGGGTTTCACCGGTCTTGATCTTCTGACCTTGATCTCCTGGCTAGTCTTGATCTCCTGACCTTGCGATTCGCCCGCCTCAGCCTCCCAAAGTGCTGGGATTACAGGTGTGAACCACTGCGCCTGGCCACTAGTACTTTCTAAAAGCCTGGAGATTTTTTATTTTTAACAACTTCAATTTAAAACTTCCCCCAAAGAGCAACTAGAACCTCATTATGCACAATTATTTTATGGCAATCCAGTAATAACATCGAAAGCCACTGAGGTAGAAATTGCTTGGGCTTTTAACAATCAGCCAAAACCTTAGAGACACCCTTGACTCTTTCCTTTCTCTGCATTCTGCCTCCAAACTTCCAGAAAATTCCCCCGGCTATAATTTTAAATTAAATGCAATTTATTCTCACCAACTCCATGCTAGCACATAATAAAAGCCACCATTATCTCTTCCCTCTAGTATTACAATAACATCTTGAACCCTCACCAACACAGAGACCATAATTTCCATTGACATTCATAAGGCAGAGCATGCCATTCTTCTGCCGTCCTTCCAATGCTTTGCCATTGCACTCAGAGTAAAAGCTGAGTCCATGAGCTGGCCTACTTGGCCCCGTGCAACCAGGTCCTGTTACCCCGTCTATTTCATCTACTCTTCTCTCCTTCTGACTTCCTTTTGATCCTGGCCTCCATCTTCTTCACCCATACCAGACCCCTTGCTCCTTAAGCATGGCAAGTATACTCCTGCCTCGGGGTCCTTGCTCTGGTCTTATACTTAACTCATAGTGCTCATCCCCAGTAGCCTCGTGGCTGCTCCCTCCCACCTTCATTTTGTCCACACATCATCTTCTCATGAAGACCTTACCCCGAGTATCCCATTTACTTATTTATTTATTTTTTATCTTTACTTTTTTTATTGTTATTTTTTGTGGGTACATGGCAGATGTATACATTTATGGGGTATATGAGATATTTTGACGCAGGCATGCGATGTGTAATAATTACATCAGAGTAAATGAGACACCCTTCCCTTCAAGCATTTATCCACACTGTTACAAACAATCCAAGTATACTCTTGATTATTTAAAAATGTACAATTACATTATTATTGAATTTAGTTACCCCTTTGTGCTATCAAACATTTGATCTTATTCATTCTTTGTAACTATTTATTTGTACCCATTAGCCATTCCTTCTCCCATCCCCTAAATCCCCCACTACCCTTCCTAGCCTCTGGTAACCATTACTGTACTCTCCATGAGTTCCATTGGTCCAGTTTAAATAGCAGTTGCCCTACCTCTAGGCATGTCTCAGAGCCCTTCCTTGTGTTTTCTTCACAGTACTGATCACCTTTAAACATGACTAGAAATGTCTACTCATCTCGCTATTGTTGTTTATCTCCCCCCACTGAAGTATATGTTCTATGAGGCTAGGGATTTCGTCTCTTTTGTTATTTGTATACACCACTGAAACAGAAGTACCTGAAGTAGAACTTGCCTAATAATTATTTTACAATTTAACATGGATGAAATATTAACTATGTAAATATATATTTATTTAAATATCTTTTAAAAATGTGTCTTATGACTTAAAACATCTCTTTTCTTCCTGAAACTATACCTGAGATGTTTTAATAAATACTTTAGAATCTCTTTTCAGGTGATTTTAACCTTTGTGTTTCAATTGCTTTCACTTGAAAGCTGCCTCTTTGCTGTATTCAGTGTATGAATTCCTGTGTCTGGATTTGTGAGAACAGGTTTGTAGAATATTCTACCCAATACGAGGGAGGTTGTGAATTCTTTTTTTTACTTGGATCAATAGCTGTCTGAATTGGACAGATTAAATTAGCCCCAGGCCGGTTAGGAGGCAGGAGGATAGATGGACAGCTTCTGTGAGTCTCTTGTAGTTCTATACAAAGTGTTTGTTAAAGTTTCAATGGGAGAAAAAAGGCAGTAAAATGCAAAGGTAAACATTCTGCTTTAAAGTGATAGAGACAAATGTCCGTATGCAGCACAAACCTTTTCAGAGATGGTATAGATCATCTGCATTATGTGTTTGTGTTGCCTGTGAAAAGGATGTGTGGAGAAAGGCGCTACTTGAAATTCAGCTCCAATATCATGTTGGCTGAAAAGCTGTGCTTTTTAGTAAATCCAACCAAATACACTGACATTTTCAGAGTGCATCTGATACATTTCAATAATTAATTCTTAAGTCAAGAAAGAGTCAAGAAATGAGATGAAGCAGCACAGTAGGCTGAAAATTGCCAGTGGGAAGGAAGAAAAAAATCAGCAATAGATAGAACCTTTTCAAGCTGAAAAGAGGTCAGTGGGAAACCACTGGGAATGGGGCTGCAGCTTCGGGGCCTTTTATTATTGTTATTTACATAAACCACCCAGAGAGTAGTGAGAGATGCTCAGTCCATAAATTGCAGAAATCAGTAGACTCAGAAAGAGGAAAATGTGATCACCTAGTAGAAAGAACTAAGTCAGTGAAGTACGTATATAACGTGCAGTCAAAGAGGAAAAATCTCAGTTGAAATATATTTCCTTTTAAAGAAAACAGATTGTAGAGTGATGGTGCTGGATAGGAACTTGAGAAGAGCTCCAAGAAGCTCCATGGGAAACGTTTATTTACGTCCTGGAGATGGCTTTTGTCTTTGGATATGAGGAATGTCAAAGGATTGCCAACTGAAATGCTAAGATCATATTAACAGTTAAATATACTTTAATGTGGAAAATAAACATTTTAGATAGAAGATTTCAGACATGCTGTAATTGCCAACATAGCTTCAAAGTATCTATTTTGCAAAATTCTATTTTATGATTTCTCCAATTATTTTCTAATTTTTGCTTTGAAATAACTACTCTATCAAACAGTATTAATAAAAGAGCAATTTGTATCTCATTTATAATGTAAGCCACTGATAGTTAATTTTAAAAAATACCAATCTAACTTATGATCTTAAGGGTCTATCGTGTACTTGTGGATAATAGAGAGTCGTAATGGAGAGATAGAGACAACCAGATCACGACAGTGAGTGACCCATTTAGAATATGTCTTCATAATGGCTTTCCCACACAAGGTCTCAGGGAAGGTTAACATATGTAGAAAGATATGTATGTACAACATCTATAACATGCTTCATCTGGTGAATGCATCCACTGAATGTAAAAGAATACCTCTCAGGCCAATGCCTATAACCTGGCATAGGGACCACTAGATGACTGTCACAATGCTACTTCTGACCAATGTCTAAGCCTCTAACGAGGAAAATAAAATAACAGTGTACTTACTTTAAAACTCCTGAAAAAGTCAGCGTGTGCTTTTGTATTCTATAATGTGATCGTAAGTGTTAGGTACTGCTAGAAAACGTTCTTTATTTTCAAATCTAGCTGCTACAGCAGTGCGAAACACATAATAAGCAGTCGAGTTACTGGACAAACAAGTAACTTATATCCGTCTAGAACTTCTAAGGAAGCAAAAACTATAAAAAAGAAATGTTTGGGGTTTAGGAACTCACTGCATGATTCCTTATAATTCAACTGATTTACGAAATATTATTTTCCAATAGTGTCTGTGTAGTATAGAATGATATTTTTAAGGAAAATAAGTAAGTTTCAATTTTATTTTTTAAGTGAATGAAAGAGGAGAATACATAACTCAAATGAGTGGAGTAACAAGTACATTGATTTTTAAATCTCAGTTTGAATAATATAGGTGGTAGTGGAGCAGATATGGAATTTTCCATAAGTGAAACAACTTTTTTTTGAGACAGTCTTGCCTGTCACCCAGGCTGGAGTGCAATGGCACGATCTCGGCTCACTGCAACCTCTGCCTCCCGGGTTCAAGTGATTCTCCTGCCTCAGCTTCTTGAGTAGCTGGGATTACAGGCGTGCACCACCATGCCCGGCTAATTTTTGTATTTTTAGTAGAGACGGGGTTTCACCATGTTGGCCAGGATGGTCTGGAACTCCTGACCTCATGATCTGCCTGCCTCGGCCCCTCAAAGTGCTGGGATTACAGGCATGAGCCAGGCCGAGACAACTTTTTATTTGGCAACTAAATAACTAGTCACTCTATTTTGTTTTTCTCCTGAGGGAAAATAAATCATCAAAGACAGGAGTAAGTGACTTTGCACTAATGCACTTTCCAATTATTTGGAGAAGTTTCCAAAATATAAACAGGGCAGCTATTGGCTGAAATTAGATCTCCTTATGCTGAAATAGAAGATGATATCTAAACATCTCAGATGCTTCGGTAAAATGGTTGAAGAATTTTAACCTCTTCTTTGCCTGTAGTTCTAATTCCTTTAGACGTGAACAAATCTCATTGTGTGATTCAATTTAATTATGTTAACTGCTACTATGTATCTCAGTAAATTGATGTTTCAGTGGCACTTGGAAATGTAAAAGTGTCTGTTCATTTGGAGAAAGGAGGAGAATTCTTGTCCTGAACTAGAATTACCTGTGCTTATTTGGACTATTCTGGATAAAGCTGCTAGATCAGGTGAGTATAGAACCAAGATCTAAATGAAGATAATACGACTTAAGAGTGAGCATATAAATTAATATCAGATGTGAGAATTCATCACAGTCGGAAAGCTACAGAGCTGCTACAGTGAGTCAGAAGAAACTGACTCCAAGTACATCAAGGTAAGTTGTGTGGGCAGATTCCTCACGCAGAAAAAGAGCACTTCATTGAAGGCAGCCAGCTGATGTTTAGGGATTTGAAACTCTTAAATATCAATGTGAATTCTTATGTAATTTTAAAACCTGCAGGATCTAGTGGTAAACTGCATAGATAAAAAAATAGAGAGAGAGAATGATTATGGCTTATATTCTTTATAGTTGCAAGAAAAGAAAAAAAGAAGCAAAAAAGAGGGAGAATACACAAAACAGACGGTGGAAATAATAATGATAAATACCAACATAGAGCAAAAATTAAGGCCTTCCAAACAACAAACCTAAAGAATGATAAGTTAGATTGAAATAGTGGTCACATAAGCAACTCTTTGGAATTAGTATTGACAAGTATGAATCATTTGACCTCCACAGTGCCGGGAAGAGTTCATTATCTTTGTTACTGAAGCTACTGCACCCAGTGCTATTACAGGGCTCACTGGAATAAAGCATACAGATAGGGCACACAATCGGTTTACCTGTGGAAGACTGTAACATTCTGTAAGATCAAAGGAGTAGCAATAGTACACTCTGTGTGCAGATATCAAAACGACACAGACTTGTTTACCAAATTCCTTAGAAAACAAAATGTGACCCACTTGATCATGCATTCCAACTGGATTCGAACGAGAATGGCTCCGTCATTCATTTCCTTCTGTGATTTCAGTTGTTTCACCCTGACATTAATTGCATGTGGCTACTTTTAACATGTCATACTGTTACTCATAACAGATCTCTCTCTAAGGTAAAACTGATTAAGCTGAATCCAGTTGCAAGAATAAGAATTAAATCTTTCATCTCCCGTTTGCACTTTGCGTATTACTTTAAATAGCTGGGAAAAAAAGTAATTGTTTTGAATGCAGACTTAGGCATCACTGTCACAGGCTTTGATGATAAGAATTCACATTTAAAATTGTTAATTTCTTGACATGCTTTTGTTGTTTTTAAAGTTACCAACAATAGCTTATGTTACATGAGATAGCTGATATATTTTCTGATATTTAGATGATTATTTAAATTTTATCTATTTTCAGTGCTTCCTCACCTGTAACTATAAATGCTTTGATATTTAAAACTAAAATAGTTTTTATTATCTTTCAAAATAAGAACACCCTTTCACATTGTGTTCCTTATAATTTATGCAACTTTCATTTTATATGAATTTTTAATCATGGTATTGTCATCTTATTCATTTCTCAGCAACATTATTATTCCCCTTAAGTTACTTTTTCCTCCTCTCTAATTATGCAGGGTTAATTCTGAATTTCTCATTTATATTTTCATGAATGATCGATGGAGCTAAGACAGTTATGTAATTTTAAAAGAAAACAGATCCTGATGAATTTGTTTAAACTTTAACAACATAGAATGTATCTAAATGTATTCATCTCTATCAGTTTTATAAGTTATAAAGATAATATAATTCACGTCTAAAACTTAATGTTCAGACTCTAATCTACTTTGAAACATTACTTACAAGATGACAGTTACCTTTAAGGCTACAGAGAACTTTTGAACAACAAAGTAGCATGACTCTATTCTGTCAAAACTTACTTGGGTACGGAAATCAGTGTAAGTCAAAGTTAATAATAGAATATACGAACTGATGATGCAAACTTCCTTTCCATTATGTTTTAGGAAGCCAACGATAAATGTCATAATGTAAGGCAAAATGGTGATGTTTATTTTCCTGGGGTAATTTTTTGCCAAAATCATATGTAGTCTTTTAAAATTAATTTTTAAACATATATTCATGTTTGGTGATATATATACTTTATTTTAAATCATTGAGATTGATATATCTGTTAAGTTTTGGAATTGATTTTAAAATATAAAATACATATTACAACTACTTTTGACTAGGGCCTTACACATAAACTCAACAAATATTTGGGTAATGAATAGATGAATAATTAAATGTGAATGAGTTGTTGTGTCACTAAATGCAGTTCTAGTTGCTACATTTTAAAATAGAACAAATAAAGATGATAAGAAATGCCTTTTAGTATATCTCTATCCCTTACTATGCTGTGGGTTGTTTGTTTTAAGAATCTCCTGAAAATGACTAGGACTTTTTGAAACTTGCATTCCCTTAACCTGTCTGTTCTATTTAAAAATAAAAAAAGGCAGAAAAAGAAAGAGAGATATGGTGAGTTATGATGATTGAAATACTGACAAAAGAAACACTCATTAAGCACATATTTTGCTCTAATAAATATGAAGTCAAATTATCATGCTGAAATGACCTACTGGCCATGCCACCTGTTGTGCCAGATGCATTAAATAACATTTGAGTGTGAAAAATCCCAAAGCATTTGTTAACACTTCCCAAAAGGCTTGTAAAGAGTTTGAAAACCTATCTTTCATCTAAGCTATATTTTACCCAAATCTAAATTAATCCCTCAGTTTAATAAGGAAAAAATATTTCATGCATGAAAAGTGATGTTTTATTTGCTGACAATCAGAATTCAGGTCTTCAATAAATCAAACATCAGATTACATAGGAGCATCTATCTCTATTTCTAAGGGAAGCTGTATCTAATATACACAGATATTTGCTCTCCATTTCCTAGTTTCCATTTGAATATGCTATCACAGTCCTATGCCATTGTGAATGTATATCATTGGGATTCTCAGACTCTGGGGAAGCAGCCAAGAGATGTGACTGTCTTTCCCAAGATAACTTCTGGCTGAGGTGGAAGGTGATGACTTCATGAACTATTTGGTGATTGTTCAGGCCAAATAGCATTCCTGCCTTGTCTCTAGACAGCATGCTTATTAAGTGGACTCAGTGCCCATCAGATGATTATCCCATCTTAGAGAAAACAGATTACATGGGAACATTTTGAAATCCTGTTCTACCGGTAGTTTTTGCTTGGCCAATATGGGAAAACACATAAAGAGTGAGTTAAATTAGGCCAGGCGCAGTGGCTCACGCCTGTAATCCCAGCACTTTGGGAGGCTGAGTTGGGCGGATCATGAGGTCAGGAGATCGAGACCATCCTGGCTAACAGGGTGAAACCCTGTCTCTCCTAAAAATACAAAAAACTTAGCCGTGCATGGTGGCGGGCACCTGCAGACCCAGCTACCTGGGAGGCTGAGGCAGGAGAATGGCGTGAACCAGGGAGATGGAGGTTGCAGTGAGCTGAGATCGCACCATTGCACTCCAGCCTGGGTGACAAAGCAAGACTCCGTCTCAAAAAAAAAAAAAAAAAAAAAGAGTGAGTTAAATTAATGACTCTTTCAAAGTTTAGGCCAGATACATTGTTGCTGCTTGGATGTCATTAAAATAACCTTGTATTGCACTATAGTCAAGAATCAAATGCACAAGTAACTTTTCATCTGCCCTGTTCAGAATAGAAACAACTAGAATATACAATTCAGGTGTGCCATTTTGACATGAGCTTTGGCATGTCATTCTTGAAAAGCTATTTTTAATGTACAGTTTCCTCCCACCTAAATTGTTTATATGTATGAAATTTTCAATTAAGAGAATCCGTAATATAGACAAGAACTACTTTAGATAAAGAAGATCTTATCTTCTTATATTATTCCAGTAATAAAATTTGTAGTTTTCCCTTTGCTTTCACTTGTCTTACACAGTACACCATAAATGTATTTTCCTGTTAACCCTAACATGAGGACAAGGTCAGGACTGTCTGCTTGTTGGTCTCCAGTATTAATGACAATGAAGAGAAATGAAGAATAACAGAATGTTTTAAATAATTTATAAATATTTAAGGGCAGCTACTTAATTCAAGTTCAGTTAATTTTTTCTGACTGCTACCTGTTTCAACTGTATTCTTGAAAGGAATTTCTATTCTTGTGAATCTGCCAATTTCTCTCTGACATTACCACTGACCACTCTGGGCCAATCTACCATCATTTTTCCCTGGACTATTGTAAATTTCCAGGCAATTCACCTTTTCTCTTTGTCATCTACAGTAGTCTCAACTAAGTTGTCTTTTCACGAGCAGTCAGTGATCTTTTTCAAAGCATGAATGTAAGAATATTCCACCACCCCTATCCCTACCTCTATTCCCTTTTAAAACCACTTATTGGCTTCCCATTGTTTTTAGAATAAGAACAAAACAAAAAACAGCAAAAAATAATAATTTAAAAAAATAAAACAGAAAAAAGAAAACCCTGTAACTTTCAAGGCACTGCATGGGCTGCCTATCTATCCTCTCTAATTTTAACCCTGGTTCCCTTTGATGTTCTCCAGAAACTCTATTGGCTGTCTTTTAGTCCCCTGCTGACATTTCCTTGACTTGGGCAGTTCTTCCCTCTGTTTGTTGCCCAGTTAATTCTCACAAGTTATTCAGCTTTTCTCTGACCATCATTTTCTCCAAGAAATCTTCCTAGCCTTCTTTCACTAAGGTGAATTTCCCTGTAGTTGAATCTTATTGTACCATTGTTTCACAATAGCAAATTTACATTTCTTCTGGTGATTATATGATTAATTTCTATATCATATAGTAATTGGCAATTACCAAGGTTACCATTGCTTGTTTCCACATTGCTAAATCCATTTGTATCTATCTCGACTTATCAAGAGCATTTGCCCCAGTTGAACACCACTTCCTTTTTAAATACATTTTCTTCCGTTTTATTTTATTTTTTTTTATTTTCTTCTTTTTCTCTGACTGTCACCATCTGATTGATCTCTTTAAGGTTGGAGTATGTGAGACCTCAAGTCCTAACATTTTTGCTTTCTTCTCTAGCTACACTCATGCATTTGATGAGCTCATTCAGTCTCATGTTTTTATTGACCATCCACATGATTTCCAGGTAGTTTATCTAAAGTGTAGAACTTTCTTCTAAATTTCACATTTATTAACCCCACTGTTACCATCTTCACATGAATGTCTAATAGGTCTCTTCAATTTCCACGATGAAAACTGAGCTCTCATTATTTTGTTGTGTTCCTCCAGTCTTTTCGATCTTGTAAATGTAACTTTGTCCTTCCAGTTTCAAGTAAAACCAAACACAAAAAACAAACAAAATATCTACAGTCCATCCTCTCTATCATGTCCTATTTCCAGTCAGCAAATTCTACTAGACATAACTTTACCTCCAGTGCTATGATTCTCATCCTATTATACTCATTTTTTTCCCCTGGATTCTTGGAAAAGCATCCAAAAAAACTCTCATTGCAGTCTTTTTTCACCAGAGCAACCAAATTGATCCTGTTAAGACTAAGTGCACATTTCTCTTCTGCTCAAACTTCCCATGGCTCTCTACTTCACTTGAAGGATATCAAAAATCCTTACATGACCTGTGTCTCCTTCCCTCTATAACCCTTTCTCTAACATGTTGTGCCAGGCTCGTGCTTTTCTATTCTTACAGGGCTGTTGAATATCCCTTAAGTATGTTAGGCCACTTACTGCCTTAAGGCCTTTGTCTTTGCTGTTTCCTCTTCTTGGATTGTTTCCATTGATATGGCTTGCTCCCTCACCATCAATTTTCTGTTCAAATGGTTCACTTTTCCTGGTCTACCAACTCAAAATTAGAACCACTCTCTTCTCTACTCTGCCTAAGTATTCCTATGTCATTCTTCCACTTTACTCTTCATAATGGCTACTACATTGTAATATACGACAGTATGCAACTTTTTTTCTTAAACTGATAAATTTCCAGGAGTGCCTGGAAATTTTGGATAAATAAATGAATGAATTATTATATATATATGTGTGTTATATATTATATGTATGTTATATATGTATATATATTATATGTGCTATATATATTATATATATGCGTGTGTGTGTGTAGGTGTCAAATAACATATATATAAAATCTCCATTGTATCTTATCATAGTGCTACATGTAAATGTTTGTGTACCTCCAAAATAGACCATGCTGTGGGTAAGGCAGGATTCATGTACAGTCTCCCCCGCATTGAGAGTGCCATGTGTTCTCATTTGGAAATATATCTTAGGAATTATATAGGATATTATGTGACTTCTCCTATTTGTGCATTGAATTTCCTGACCATGAGCAAAGCAGCAGGGTCTTAGTGTCTGCCAAAGAGTGATGCTTGATTGAAGATCAAATCAATAATTGAACAGACACTAGAACCCAGGAATTCTGCTAACTTTCCCCAAAGCTTGTAATTGTACCCTTTGAGAGTGATAACCATTATATATCAGGATAAGTTAATTTTTTCCCATTAAAATATATAACCATAATTCCATCAAATGTGAAATATAATAAATTACATTTATTTTTAGTGTAACTTAACTTTTAGTCTTGTAGCATTATTTGAAAAATGCCCCACTAACTGCTACACATTGATCATTGTGTTTCTCCTTATTACAGACTTTTTTCTGTTTCAAAACCTGTAAGAAGCCACAAATCTTGGGAATTTAATTACAGACTTTCTAAACTCCCACACAGCAGCTGTGGAATAAGCAAATACCAATTTTATTAGCATAATAGAATGACATGAACCAACTGAATGAATTGAGTCCCAGAAGATCTTGCCTTTCAGATGAGATGTGTTTAGACAGAATAAAAAAAGTATTATAATGATTTATTTATGGTAGAAATGAGGATACAAACTTAAAGTAGCAATGCTTAAACTAATTTCTAATTGCTATACAAAATTGAGCCTTGTTTTCATGACAAATAAGTTATATTTATCCACATGTGCACAGTGAAGCTCAAACCTATTTTTGCATTTCAAGAAAAAAAGAGAGATGGAGAAAATGCACCTCCATTAAATCAATTGGAAATAATATTATTTTAGACTTGCAAGTGGAATATATAACGCTGTCTTTCCTTTGTGACCCAGACTAGTTTGTACTTTGCACCATAAAAGGGGACAGTTATATAACAGAAAGTAATGAGATACCCCATAGAGCAAATGCATGTCAATATCCCTATACAGTGAGAAATAAAAATCAGAAAGCACATTGAATGAAGCTGCACGTTAGAAACAACTAAAATTACTTATATTTTGACCCACTGGGTCATCTTACAATAAAATTTTTATGAGCACACTCCTTACCCCTGTTTGTTTCTTCTGAGTTCAGCGCTTCACATTAGCTGTGCCTGAAGCTTTTCTAGAACCTTACTCATCTTATTGACGAACTAATTACCTTCTCACGTTCCCAAGAGGGAGTAAGTGAGGTTAACATAAGGTAAGTGAATGACAGACCTAGAAGAAGGAGAGTTTTAAAAGAATGAGAAATGCCAGATTTACCTGGAGAATATTCTTCTGGCCAGTGGACACGACTAAGCTGGTCCAGTGTATTTGCTTCAGCTGGCTACTCATCAGGCTACATTAGCCCTACTCCCAACCCTACTCCTATCTGGGTGGGTGGTATCTATGTAAAGCCTTTAAATGAATGAGATTCAGGTAAGTTGTAATATTGATTAATCTGATCTCTTTAGAGGATTTAATAGATTAAAAGCTTGAATTCTGGAGGTAGTATGCCTGGCTTAGAATTTTTGCCCTGCCTCTTACTCATTTTGTGAACTTACATTTCTTAAGTCTGCTTCATTTTCCACATTTTGAAAATGAGGATAATAATAGTACCTATCTCAGAGGGTTTTGGATGGATTGAAAGAGAAAACACCTATGAGTGCTTAGCACAATGCCTCACACATGGTAACATTTAAGAAAGATTGGCTGTTATAATTATCATTGTTATTTACTTTTTTAAAGTTAGAAAAAAGCTGCAGTAATATATCTTAATAAACATTATTGCACTATGGTACGTAGCAATGTCTTCAGCAATTTTCTTAGAGAAATGAGATGAACTAGAAAGTAGATTTAGAAGGCAATCTTCCTAAAGGTACTAGCTCAGGGTCCTCCACCTGAATCCCTAAGTGAAATATGTGTTACAGAAATACAATATGCTTTTAAATTCCCTTCTATATGTCTAATGCCCGACACATATTTCCTTAGATCAGTCTTGTGCAGAATAAGCATAAACTTAAATAATTGTCTCCTGATTTGTTATTTTTGATGAAGATTGTGTAGCTATTATGCAATAATTTAAATAGTTTCTTACACTTTTTTTTTTTTTTTTTTTTTTTTAGACAGAGTCCCTCTGTCATCCAGGCTGGAGTGCAATTGTGCAATTTTGGCTCACTGCACACTCCGCCTCCCAGGTTCAAGCGATTCTCCTGCCTTAGCCTCTGGAGTAGCGGGGACTAAAGGTGCATGCCATGCCCAGCAATTTTTTTTTTTTTTTTTTGTATTTTCAGTAGAGATGGGTTTTCACCATGTTGGCCAGCCCGGTCTTGAACTGATGACCTCAGTTGATCCCCCCGCCTCAGCCTCCAAAACTGCTGGGATTACAGGCATGAGCCATCACACCCATCCCACTTTTAAAATTAAAATCTAAAAATAGCTTTAAAAAAAGGAGTGAAGCCATCTTTTCAAAATAAATTATATTATGGCCTCATTACTCAATTTTCTTCACTGATAATAAAAGTGGGATATTTTTACATTTTAAGTATTATATAAGCCTCTCTTTGTCATAATTTTCTCAAATTTTTTGTTTCACTTTCGGTTGGAATTATTTAATAATATCATTTATGCACTTTGTTTTTTAATATTAAAGGTGAACAAAGAAAAACATATACCTGGAAGAAAGAAAACCATATCTTATACTATATGTGTTTATTTTAGTCTTACAGTGAATATAAACATGTGAATGCCATTATGAAGAGGAAATACAGTGAAACTTGTAGAAAAGGTTTAGTTTTGGGACTTACCTTGGACTACATGTTTTTGTGTTTGTTCATTTTTCCCACAGATATAATTTAAATTGTGATAGTAATAACAATAATAGGTACAATTTACTAAGTGCTCACTGTGTGCCATTGTGCCATTCCCTATGTCAATCCTTTTTTTTTTGTGCTTTATCCGATAAAATTGTCACAACAACGGAATGTTGTGTGAACTTTAATGAAAATTTGTCCAGTTGCTCAAATCTAGCGAGTTACAAAACCAAGATTGAACCTATTCCTGTCTGACTACAAAATGTAAGTCTTAATATATAAGAAATACTATATGATACAAATTAAAATATAGGCATTTGACTTAAGATAAAATCGCAAAATAGTTTGAAGCAATGTCTCAACTTCAACCTCTTACATGCCTTTCAATTCACCTCCAAAAATTATCGTATGATGGGTAGCCTGGGATTCCAAATGTCATATTTTGGCTTTATAGCAGATTTATAATATTCTCACATGAATAAATCATTTATGTGATAATATTATGTATGACTATTACTTAATAAACCTAGCAAATTGAAATACTGATTCTCCTTTGAACCATATATATCTCAATTTAGATAGCTAAGGGCTCTGCATTATCTTAATTCTTAAGCAAAGTCAGAATAATTATGTTAATTTTTATTTGAGCACTGAATAATGATTACATGATTGTTGAGATTTAAGACATTCACTTTGAAAATAGTATCTAAAAGCTGGCATTCTAGAAATAGCATAAAACTATAGTTGCCAACTTTTGAATAAAAATAAAGCCCCCAAATCAGGATTAAAGACTAAAAATATTTTTTTCTGGGTTAAAGCTATTTAAAATATTGTAACATTTTGGAACAATCATTAAGATATATTTAGCCTATTTTTATAAATGCATAACAGAGTGAAATAAAATTATTTTATACAAATAAATTTTAAGACTACTTTAAAGTACCTTTCTCTAAGTGGCAAAGCATTGAGGGTCTTGTTAAAATTCAGCATGATACACAAATGTAGGATAGATTTGTATATCAAATGCAGCATGTTGAGAATTGAATCAGGAGACAAATTAGAAACTATTTCAGGCAAGCTCTGAGAAATGAGCTTTTTTGTTTTATTATCATTATTATTATTATTATTTTTAGACAGAGTCTCCCTCTGTTACCCAGGCTGGAGTGCAGTGGCGGAATCTCAGCTCACTACAGGCTCTGCCTCCCTGGGTCAAGAGATTCTCCTGCTTCAGCCTCCTGAGTAGCTGGGATTACAGGGGCTTGTCACCACACCTGCCTAATTTTTGTATTTTTAGTAGAAATGGGGTTTCACCATGTTGGCCAGGCTGATATCGAATTTCTGACCTCGAGTGATTCACCCACCTTGGCCTCCCAAAGTGCTAGGATTACAGGCATGAGCCACTGCACCCGACCAGGAATGAGAGATTCAAAGAATAAGGATCCATGCAAAAGACACTATAGGGATAAAATCAGGACAAGTTGATAATTGATTGGATGTGAGGGCCATTAAGAAAGAGAAGTTAAATATTTTCAAATCTTTTAAACTTAGAAAACTGGACTAATATTGGTGTCATGAGAAGATATAGCAATCCCAGAGGGTTCTTATTTGTAAAATAAGTAAATAAATAAGGATATCAGTTTCTAATATTAAAGTGAAAATATTCAGCAGGGTGATGAAAATATCAGACAAAAGCTTAGTAGTAAAATCAAGTTCAGAAAAGTATAACAAAATCAATGAAAAAACCCTTAGGAAGAAAACATTTATATTATTTCTCTTTTGATTCTAAGCACGAGAAACCTATCAAGAATTTTTTATTAAAAGACACCTGTGTCATAGATCCAAAGCGTAAAGATAAAATAGAGTCTTCGCAATATGCTAGAACAAGAGGCGTGTGCACCAGTACTCCCTCAATCTCTCACTCTTCATATAGTCCTCCTTCCTTCTTGTGGCATTTCTCAAGCTTAATTCATTTGATTAAATCCACATACAACATGTACGCGTGAAGAGTAACAGAGCTGATCAACCATCTCTGCTTCTTTGTCTGAGCTCCTTGACTTTTCCCTCTCTCTCTACCCCTTTCCCAGTTCTAAGTTTTCTGAGAAGCAACTCGACTGGGTCATGTATGTTCCTCTGGACAGACAACAATAGCGAGAGTGGTTGGTGGCAGGTACACAATTATCTTGAAAATGGCCCCATTCTTTATTTTGTAAGAAGTGAAGTTTATCTCTCAAAGGCAGTGTGGAAAGCTGAACTACAATAGTTGATCTTTTCACGAATCAAAGACAACCTGAATAAAATCTATATTTCAGAACAAGATATAAATGGAGAGAGAAAGAGGCAAAGAGAAGTTTTAAAAATTGAAGTATGTACAGTGCCACTGAAACCAAAGGAAATGTGAAATCAAAAGAAATAATATATGTTCATCAGGAGAAAAAAAATAGCAATATGAGGATTGAGAAACCACCATTGGATTTGGCCATTGGAGAATAATCAGTGATCTTCAGAATAACAGTTTCTACAGAAATAAATAAAGAGCTAGTTGCTACATTATTTGATAAAATTCAGACATGTTTATGCTACTGCCCTCCTATACTGGTTCAGTAATTCACTTTTAAAAAAAGAAGGGGTAATTTCCTATGCTATTACTAATAATGATTGATTCTCAATGAACTCTGTTTTAACCTAAATACCCACAAACTGTTGTTTTAAGAGTGTTTAACAATCTTACTGGGAAATAGATGTAAAATTGACCAGTCTATGGTTACTGGAAATGAAATCATTACTCCTTACAAAAAATCAGAACACATTCCTCTCTCCAGTATTCCAGAAACTTTCCACATTTGCATGATTCCATAAGGATAGATAAATGAGATATAATCCTCTTTAAAATTTCTCCCAGTTCCCTGGTAAGCACTTTTTCTGGGCCAGGAGAAATGAACTATTCTGAAGCAACCATCTGCTTTTATATTATCTTGGGTTTTATTTTCCTCTTATCCACATTTTCTTTTCTATTTGAAGACCATTTGCCTTCATATAGAAATTGGACCAAAAAAATCACTGAGTAATTCTTTCTATCATCTCTACATAATATATACATCTTTCTTCAGCAATGGTTAGAAATAAAATTTCAGTTCCCACTTGAGGCATAATTAATTTTTGAAAGTGTCATTGCTTGCCTTGTAGATGCAAAAATACAAGCATGGGGAAAACTATGGGCTAAGGCCACTGCAGGCTAGTATACAAGTAGAAAGAAGAGAGTCAAATAAAATGGCTAAGTGTGGAACACTAGGGATGGAAGTGTGGAAGGTACTAAACTGGATACAGAAATACGCCTGCATTATAAAATTCTAGCCAGCTTGAGTCCTGAAATGACTTGAGAGATACCTGTAATATAATTTATGACCATAATCCTCCAATGATGAAGTGGCTTTTCCATATTTAATACTTAGCAGCCTGCATATTATAATTCAAATTATTTTCCATTGTTTTGGAGAGTAATTGATTACTAGAGGTTTTATGTGATCATATACTGTAATGACTCATAATCACTCCATTGTCTATTGCATCATCTTCAAATTCATTTTTCTCCACTTTCTTATAAAAGTACAAGGTTTCATTCAAAAGATTTTCTCGCTACACTAGACTGTATTCATTCCTGTTTGCAGACCTTTAGTTAGCCTTTCTAATTCTTTTTTAAAATATACTACTTTTTTTCTGTGTACAGCCTATCCATCCTTCAAGAGCCATTTCAAGCTCCGCCTCCTACGTAAAGTGGTCTCTGACACTTCCAGTGCTGATATGCATCTCCCCTGGTTCCCTTTACACTCATATGCTGTACCCTAGAGCTGATACAATGTGTAGAGTTTTTAATTCCTCATTCCTGAAACTACACTTCTAATCCTTTTATTATATAAACATATTGTGCTTATACATTTATAGATATGTATTCGTTATCAAATAATTTCTGAATTGCTGTGAATATATTTATTTTGTTCACAGCAAGACAGAAAATTGCCGTGGCAAGGATTGGCTGATTTTCCACTACATTTACTAGAACAGGAAACAAGGCTAGGTAAGCTATAAGAAAGGTGACAATAAATTTGCCATCTCCTCCTTTACATATTTCATATTCTATAAGCAAATACATTGCTATGACAATATTACTTGCATAATAAAGGCTTGACCTTATAAATAGGGAGCAGTTAACACTTCAAAGATAGCATATGCCATAGTATTAAAACTAGCTGTAAAACTAGAACCCGGAACCAAAAGAGAAAAAAAATGCTTTTTTGCTATTTAAGAAGCAAAAGCAAAAAAGATTTTTAAGTATGTAGACTGCTCTAAACAGAATGAAATTGAAATACATAAATGATAGGTCTATGATACAGTATCATACATAGATTTGAATTTTTCAGACTCATAAAAACTAGGACATATGGAGCCAAAAGCCTTTTTCTTTATGGTCAGCATTGGACATGTGCATCCTTTATCATGAAAATACATTTTTAGGTTTCTAGCAAAGTCAAACTTAATGCAACTAAAAATGAAAAAAAAATCATAAATAGAAATCGATAGCTTATAATATTCAGTTTTTAGAAGATTAAATTTTATTTTCACCTAATTCTATAAAAGCATACTCAATTTTGAGACTTTCCATCAGTTTTATTTTATGCTGTATTTTATCCAATTCTCAATTTTATCAAGGAAACTAAGGTCCACATGCAAAATATTAGTGCAGAAAAAGCACTTTATTCCACTTTGAAATACTTAGGAATAAAGTGGGAAGTGAAACAAGAAAACAAACTCACAAACAACCATGCAAACATGTCTCAGAAACTGGATAACTGAAATAACTGATATTTGTATTTGTAGGAATTTATGAATAATATCTATACACTGAAATAGCATTATCACCAACAGAACTGGTTCTATCATTTAAGAGAACTTAGAAGACTGAGCAGAAAAATGAATGAGGATGAGTCATGCACAATAAACAGGAGCTCACCTTTAACTTTATTCTTTGAAGCAGCCGCTGGTGCCAAGGAAAGGTTGCACAAGAAGAGAACAAACATATTAGATGTTAGACAGATTCTCTAACTAGTAAGAAAGCAGAGATGTTATTGCTATTAAAGTCTAAAGAGTACATTTGTGATTACATGATCAACAGCCTAAGAAAGAAAATGACAATTGTTACATTTCATTACTGTTATGGTTAAGATCCTTGAGTAAGAAAAAGTAAGAGCAGACAGGAGCCATGTACTACACATTCCAAACATTTCAAGTCATCATATTCCTTTAATGGAATTTATAACTTCTTTAAGTTCTTCTTAACTCTAAATTGTATTTAATAATCAATTAAAACTATATATAGTTTAAATATACTTAATACTATTAATAATCAGATTATAACTCCATGATATTTGAATAACTAGAAAAGCAGGCCACTTCCATTATTTGAGTGCTTGCTAAATGCCAGAGACTGACTTTCCACACATCTACCACTTAATAATGACAATTGTGAGAGTTAAGTTTTGTTGTCCTTGCCTCATAGATGTGGAAACTGGGACTGAGGAAGGTCAAATTACTTGCTGAAGATGACAAATCTGGAAAGAAGCAAATCTGGGATTTGATTCTGGGTGTATCTGACTCTAGAATGTGCTGTAAAATACTACCTTAAGCTACTGGGATTTAAGGAACTGATTCATCCACTAAATTGCAAGCATCAGCTCTACAAAGCCAAATAAAAATTATATGATTCATTAAACTCCAGCTATTTTGGTACTCAGTTGACCACATAACCATGAGAATAGAAAACTGTATTACTTTAAATGGCATCATTTCCATTAATCAGTTCAAGTGTAAGCTTATATCTAGTGGTAAACATTGTTTAAAGCAGAAGTAAAGTTAACAAGAAAATTAGAATAGTCCTACAGGACAGTCCCTTACTCAAAGGAAAACTTCTGTTCAAAATGCATAATTAGATACCTCTAAATACTTTTGAAGTGATATAGTCTACTTTGACTTACTATGTAAAAATGAAGATTGACAAAACAGGGATGTGTTTTGGCTTTCTAAATGATGTTAAAGAGGAAGTAGTCCATCTCCTAATTGGGAAATGCTCAGTCTCTAGTTTCGTGGACTGACCTTTAGTAAAATTTAACATAGATTTTAGATCTAGTAATTATGAACTACACATGAAAACTTCTAATTTCCACTTCCTTCTTGCAAGTTGCCTAGAGCTAAAAAAAATTTAGAAAGTCTTACATACCAGGCTACTTACAGATAATTTTCGTTTTCATCCACAATAACGAAAACTGCCTTACTATTTGCATATCTTCTACTAGTTTATTTTAAAATGAACATCCTATTTTTAAAATAATATTTTTTTTACCAGACAAAAACATCTTAAGCAAAAGCAAAATTATTTTAAGAAATCTGGATTAAGTCCTTGATCCATTCAAACTCTTTCATTCCACAGTTTTCAAATGGACATAGGCGAAGTAGGCAACTACTTACAATATTATTGTGAAGTTTTTTTTTTTAAAGTAACTTAAAATTCAAAGTGTAACTATTAGCTGTTCTGTGATCTTTTTACTACTTATGATGCAATAATTCATAAAATTTAAAGCCCACTGAAATGTTTAATATCAAAACTTAAGTTTTAAAATTGAATTTCATCAATCATCTACATTCCTTTAATGAATGTAATGTTTCGGCTCAGTTGTTTAAGTACAAAATTGATATACCTCAAAAATTACAGGTAATATATTAAAGTAAACAACATCCCCTCTTCCTTTCCAATGTCAGCATCTGAGATAATCAATGCCAGCAATTTCTTAATGTTAAAAAATAAAATTTGCAGTTTTTATAAAAACCTAAAAAAAATTGTGTGCATTTTGTTTCCAGAACAAGATTTTACTATACACATTAATTTGCAGTCTGCTTTTCCTACATTTTCCAGGTTAATACAGAGTGCTAACTTATTCATTTTAGTAGTCGCATATTTTTCTGTTGTTTATATGAAGTATGGAACTATTTCATATTATCAACAGGTTTGTGGTTTGGGGGCATCTTGTTGTATTTTGGTTTTTTGCTAATAACAGTTTTGCAACACACATCTTTATGGCATATCTCTTACGCACTGTAGTAGTGCTTTATGTCTTCAGTACATAAATTTCCAGATTGTTTTCACATTTCTACTTAGAAAATCCTGGATAAAGATGAATACTTAAATATTGAAAATGGAAGAGTTGGAAATATTTGGAGAGAAAGTGTGCAAGTATATTGCATGCTCTAAAATAAGAGGTAACTAGAAAAAGAGAAAAAAAAACGAAGAGAGAAAGTAAAGCACAGAATCTACTGTTTCAAACAACTGATACACTACAAATTCTTTATATCTTTAAAACCGTAAATTGGTTTATTTAACTTTACCTACTATTTGTTTTTAATGGGATTCCTTGGTAAAATGTTAGTGGATTTTAAGTGAAAACAATTTAAAATTATTTTCCTTTTTTTTTTTCATTTACTTATGGTTTTTTGTGTATTGTTTTTAAGACTACACAAACCTGAATGAGTTATTTTTAGATTATGCTAAAATAATGTTTGTCTCAATCTCAAAGGAAAGATTACATACAATGCATCAATAAATTGACTTGCTCGTTTGAAGAAAAAATTTGCTTCAAACTCAAATTCATCACTTGAAAAATTTTAGCATGAATTCAAGAAAACATGCCAAAACCTTATAAAGGTTTGGAGCAATAATAATTAATTAGCATCTAACATGTAACAGATACAACCAATCTTTTATAAGAAATGATTTTATTATAAGTTAGTGAAATAATGATGGCTACAGCAAATCTTTACATTTATCAGTTGATTGGAGATATGTTATTGACAATTCTCAAACATTGTATGAAGACAGAGGATTTTATTCTTTGATTATTGGGTAGGTACCAACATAGAATAGAAAGAAAAACAGAAAAACAGAAAAACAAAAGCTCTGCCTGTTTCTGTGTGTGTTCAGGCAGCTAATACTAGACTAGGTTAATACAGTTGGGAAGAGGCCAGGCTATCAGGCTTGTTAGCCCAATTATAATTCTCTGCATATTCAATAAAAGAAGCCAAGATGACAGGAATACTGTCATGAATGTCATGTTCAATACTTGTAAGACTTTCCATTGTCAGCATAGTCCAATTATAAGTCAATTGTAAAGTGCACATTGTATACCACCCCAAGTGACTGAAAATTATCTTAAAAATGCAATTTAACTGTTTATAGATAAAACAAAAAGAACAGAATTAAAGATACTTTGACCAGAGAAAAATTTTAGATATGACACCATTTTTTGTCTTTATAATAAAAACAGCAAGTTGTTACTATAACACAATTATTCATACTACTTTTTTCAGAGATTGTTAGTTATAATATAAAAATTGTAAATACTGACAATTATAATATTGATTTCACATAATTAGTTTTGTGAAAACATGTACATATATGTGAGGAAAAATCATGTGAATAATAAAATAATTACCATAGCTACTTATGTAGGAATGCTGAAGGGTTAGTGAATGTTAGTCATTATATTAATAAAGTTTATCTGAAAAAACATAAATACAAATAATCATAAAGTACAAATATAATTGACTATGTTACTGTTTTGATTAGTCAGGTTTAAATTAGACACTTGTCTGGCTCTTTGGAAGATGTATCGCTAACTAATGTTTTCTCAAAGAATTAGAGACTCTTAAGCCACATTTCTTGAAATGGAGATCAGGGACTATTAATAGGGTATGAAGGCATTCTCAGAAGAGATTAGATAAATTTCACCCATCTCAAGACCGATATGACTAGTCACATCTTTGCTATTCTTTTATTCTTGCTTCTTCTTTTAACATTTACTGTCATAACAAAAGGGTCATATATTTTGAACAGTATTTGCAATATATGGGTAATATAGAGCTTACTGGATTTGCTGCTGCCTTTAGAAGTATTTGTTAGAAAGTTATTCATCAATGAAACATTTCGTAAATAGTTAGCAAAGACATCACTGGTATTTACTCAGAAAGAGCTAAAGCACTATGGATCTTTGTATTTTAAGATTAGGTAGAATTTTATTGAAATATTATGATTTGGGCCTTGTGTCTGTTATCCTTCCTCCTAAGCAAAAATTTCTAGATAAGGGACCATTTTTTCTTAAAAGAGGAGGCAATAGAGTTAAAGCTTAGATTTTTTTAAAGAGACAGAGATCCTGACATCTATGACTTTGATGGCAGCAGCAGCCCATGTAGAGCAGCCACTGCCATTGCAACAGCTGCAGAGAGGAGCTACCCACTCCAGGGTCTCCTCTCTGCTAAGAGTAGCAGACATCAGGATAACCAGTTACAGAGAGGAGCTCCTCACTCCAGGGCTTCCCCTCTGCTGAGAGCTGCAGAGGTCAGGAAGACCAACTGCAGAGAGGAGCTCCTCACTCCAGGGCCTCTTCTTTGCTGAGAGCTGAACACGCCATGTCACAACCTGCCTGCAGACAGGAACTACCCCCTCCAGGGCCTCCTCTGACTTATTGTCACTCAATAATGCTCCTCCTCAACTTGCTCACCCTCCATGTTTCTGCATGTCTCATTCTTCCTGGGTGCAGAACAAGAATTCAGGGCCCAGCAAATGAGGCTGAAAGAGCTGTAACACACACAGGGCTGAGACATGCCCCTTGCTTGCCACATTGTGGGAGAAGACAAGAAAAGAAGAACTGTAGCCCTTCGGGGAGCCAAGACCTGGGAGCACCCCAGGCCAGGGCTGTGGCTCCCTCTTTGGGGCACTGCAGTTCCTAGAGTCTCCAAGCTTCCAGGCACTACCATGTTTCCTGGTGCCAGCTGTGGAAGCTTCTTGTGGTGCACCTGGTCTAGCTGCAGCCTCATGGAGAGCTGGTGCCCATGCTGGCACCTGGAACTGCCCCCACCCCACTGGAGCACCTAGCATGTCTGACTGTGCACAGTGTCTGGATCCCATCTCACTCACACACCCCTCACCATTCCACACCTCACTCGCCCTTGGCACTCATGAGACCCAGGCCAGTAGTGTAGTGTGAGCCGAGTGCAGCCTGCCAGGTCAAGTGAGCAAAATGAGCCCAGCAGACGTGAGGAAAACACAGGAAAGGTGCCACTAGCCACAGAAATTTCTGACCAGAAAAGTGACACATCAAAGATCCCATAACAACTTCATATTCAGATACATTAGATGTTTCCTTTGTTTCAAATGTATTTGCAGTCAAACAAAACAAACAAAAGAAAACATTGCCATTGGCAGATGCTGTGCAGTATAAAGTTTTTATATATAAAAAGTTACCCTTATAGTACACAGTACAAATTATTAAAATGGAAGACAGTGGCATTGCCACTACTTCCCAGAATAAATACAGTGAAAACAATGAGATCAATCATGTAACAAAACTGTGCTTCAGAGAGGAGGAATGCCATTTCTGGACTACAAAGCACTTCAGTGGTGAATTTACGAGAAGAAAAAAAAAAACCCACACTTCTGAACATATATGTTTTAAAATCGACTATGTCAAAATGTAGTAACCATTAGCTATTATATAACATAGTAATGTTAATCAAGAAACCAATGATTTTGATTCCTTTATGATTGAAATAACACTGATTTGAAAAGGGGAAATGCTACTACATCTTATTTATCAGATAGTACATTGTTACTGTGTTTCAAGACACAGAAATTAAAATATCTGCTGTACAGGGCTAGATAAACACCTACCTTTTCTCTTCTTTTCGTTTTCTTTCTTTAATCATCAAACACAAGGTTAAACACATTTTTTCACTAATCACATGAAACTTACTAAAATAACATCTTTCTTAACTATCACCTAACATTGTCTAAGTACTAGGTTTTCTTCTAAGCTTCATTAGAATTCAAAGACTTGAAAAAGTGTGAATTTAATTTCGTTCAGTAGTTTTTGTTTTTTCTTAATGATCACACAAATATCATACTAGGAAAAAAGTGTAAAAATGGTTTAAAATGTTTTAGAAAGAAACGCTTGCTATGGAGTTATACCAGAGTAGCCAAAGATTGGATAGATGGAAATAACTCTTAATGGAAACACTCCAGCTACTAAATAAAGAGGAAATAAAAGAATTAGAAAATCACCATTCTGCAGTTTTAACAAGTACTTATATTTAGGCAATGATTACCATTCAGGTAATATCAGTAAAAGGGAATCTACCAGATATTATATGCCTCCTCCTGGATGGACACACCACCACATAAGAAGAATGTTTCCAAAATAATGAAACCTGGATAGCACTATGTCTCTACATTGAACTTCCAAAGTCCAACAAATACAGGGGACAAAAAAATAGTCAAATGAGGCCATGAGTAAAATAATGAATGTGAGAAATAACACACAATTTTGCCATTTGCTTCCTTTAGCAAATAAATTTCATGGCAAAAAAAAAAAAAAAAAAAAAATACCAGTTAGAGGAGAAACCTAAAAGACACATCAATTAATTACCATGTGCAGACAACTGTTGCTCTTGAGTTGAGCTTTAGATACTTCATAGTGTTAGGAAATTATTGCTAATATTTAGAAAGGATAATAGTATGTGACTATATTTTTCAAGTCTTTTCTTTACAAAATTAAAAGCTTGTGAAAAGCCATTTCACGATAATCTGGGGATGCATTACATGTGGGCGGGAAGCCACCCAGGTGCTGAGGCAAGAGACCGAAGGCACAAACTGTTCCAGTTTAATAAAAAAAATATATACAGTAAAAATAGTTATACTAAAAATAGATTATAGATATGATTATATATGAATATCATTAATCATTAGTTTGTACCATTACTCTTTGTCCCAATATTATAATAATCTTTGTTCTACAATTACAACCTGGGAAAAACCAGGCCATACAGAGAGATAGGAGCTGAAGGCACACGGTGAGAGGTGACCAGAAGGATGAGCCCTCTGTTACCCCGAGACAGGGTCACTAGAGGGCTCCTTGGCCTAGCGGTAAGGACAGCGCCTGGGAAGGCACCCGTTCCTTAGCCGACCTTGGTCTAGCGGTGGTGCCAGTGCCTGGGAAGGTACCCCTTACTTAGTAGACCGGGAAAGGGAGTCTTCCTTTCTCGGGGGGAGTCAGAGAAGACTCTGCTCCACCACCTCTTGTGGAAGGCCTGACATGGGTCAGGCCCACCCGCAGCCACCGGGACGCCTGACCGTCTCCCTGTGATGCTGTGTTTCAGCAGTCACGCTCCTGGTCCGCTTTCACGTTCTACCCTGTACACCTGCCTCTGCCTTCTAGATAGCAGTAGCAGAAATAGTGAAAGTATTAAAGTCTTTGATCTCTCCGAGAAATACATAGAATAATTAATGACATAAGCTGTCCTCTCTCTCTCTCTCCGCGCCTGGGCTACCAAATAGGGAAGGGCCCCCTGTTCAGTGGACACGTGACCTTACCTAGCATTGGAGATGACTCACACTCCTTACCCTGCCCTCTTGCCTTGTATACAATAAATAACAGTGCGGCCAGGCATTCGGAGCCACTACTGGTCTCCGCGCCTTGGTGGTAGTGGTCCCCTGGGCCCAGCTGTCTTCTTTTCTGTCTCTTTGTCTTGTGTCTTTATTTCTACCATCTCTCCTCTCCACACACAAAGAGAAAAACCCACAGGCCCTGTAGGGCTGGACCCCACACTATGTTTAGTGCATTTTCTTCCTATGTTTGTATGTGTTTGAAATTTTTGATAGTAAAAAATGGCTAAAATGTTTTATATATTTAAATAAAACTTGAATGTTTTTCTGTTTTAGGTGCAGTTGATCAGGGAGCAATATAGATTTGAACTGCATGAGCCCACGTACATGCAGATTTTCTCCTGCCTCTGCCATCCCTGAGATAGATTAGCCAATCCCTTCTTTTCCTCCTCCTCTTCAGCGTAATCAACGTGAATGGGATGAGAAGTTAGATCCCTATAATTATCCACCCCCACTTAATGAAGAGTAAATATATTTTATCCTCCTTATAGTTCTCTTATTAATATTTTCCAATCTCTAGCTTACTTTAAGAATACACTATATGATACATATATAAAATATGTGTGAATTCACACTTTATGTTATCAATAAGGCTTCCAGTCAACAGCAGGCTATTAGTAGTTAAGGTATTGGGGAGTTAGGAGTTATCCTTGAATTTTTGACTGCACTGGGGAGTCAGTGGCCCTAACCCCCATGTTGTTCAAGGGTAAACTGTATTACAATTTCTGAACACATCTTTTCCTATGATTTAATATGATAGTATATATAAAACAGTGTAGTGTTTGCTACCTATTGATAATTGCATAGAACAAGGTCAATTTATCATATGTGCAAATTACTTACAGTATGTGCAACACAAGCAAGCAAAATGAAAGTAACTTTGGCTATGAAATTCTTTCTTAAGAACAAGGAATATTACCACCCTGACCAATATGGTGAAACCTCACATCTACTAAAAATACAAAAGTTAGCTGGGCGTGGCTGTGGGCGCCTGTAATCCCAACTACTTGGGAGGTTGAGACAGGAGAATGGCTTGAACCCAAAAAGTGAAGGTTGCAGTGAGCTGAGATTGTGCCACTGCACTCCAGTCTGGGTGACAGAGTGAGACTCTATCTCAAAATAAATAAATAAATAAATAAATAAATAAATAAATAAATAAAATACCAATAATTTCCTCTATAAAATAAATATTTTGTTTCCATAGAGGTGTAACAGAACTTTATTGTAAGCTTTTACCTACTTTATTTGTGTGTATTTTGAGATTTAAAAAATCTATATAATTACTTATTTTCTCTGTTTTTTCACTTTATATATACTGAATTATACATAGCAAAATAACTGATATTTTGTATTAAAATTTTTTCACTCTACTGTTTCCATGCTTGTAGTATAAATAGTTTATACATAAAATGTTTACATGATCTTTTTCTATATTTATTCCTTTTGCTTTCAAGGATCTCTTTAAAGTTCACGAGTCAGTACCAATTTTAAATCTCTTTTTCTTATGCTATATTTCACAATTTCCTTGTTAAGATTATGACTTTTGCCCCAATAGTTACAGAGGGACGTTTTCAAGCAAAGAATAGAATTTAAACTCATGCCTCTAAAAGAGACCATGTAAGATAAATGCAAACCCTTAGATGTTTCAGCCATTTATTATTATGAAAGCCTTAAGGAAGTACAGGAATAAAAGGTTCTCAATAACTAAAGTACATGGGCAACCTTTGAAGTTATATTTTATGTCTACATTACTAAACCAAAAAGCTATTTTAGAAATACCCTAAATCTATAACTGGAACATAATAGAGTGTTGATGATTTATCTCATTTTATGTTATCCCCCATATTCTCAATGGCTAATTTTTATGGGTTATATATACATACAATATACATACTTTAGAATGTGTTACCAATGACACGAACACTATTAGGTGTGAGAAATATTTATTGACACATCCTTAAAAAACTAACTTCTGTCTGGACGTGGTGGCTTACATCTGTAATCCCAGCATTTTGGGAGGCCTAAGTGGGCAGATCACCTGAAGTCAGGAGTTCAAGACCAGCCTGACCAACATGGTGAAACCCCATCTCTACTGAAAACACACAAAAAAATTAGCCAGGCATGGTGGCAGATGCCTGTAATTACAGATACTTGGGAGGCTGAGGCAGGAGAAATGTTTGAAACTGGGAGGCAGAGGTTGCAGTGAGCCACAATAGTGCCGTTGCACTCCAGCCTGGGTGACAAGAGCACAAGTCTGTCTCCAAAAAACAAACAAACAAAAAACCCCACAAAACCACATGATTATCTCAATAGATGCAGAAAAGTCCTTCGATAAAATTCAACAACACTTCATGCTAAAAACACCCAGTAAACTAGGTATCGAAGGAATACATCTCAAAATAATAAGAACTATTTATGACCCATAGCCAATATCATCCTAAATGGACAAAAGCTAGGATCATTCCCTTTGAAAACTGGCACAAAACAAGGATGCGCTCTCTCACCATATTCAACATAGTATTGGAAGTTCTAGCCAGAACAATCAGGCAAGAGAAAGAAATAAAGTGTATTCAAATAAGAAGAGAGGAAGTCATATTATCTCTGCGCAGATGACATGATGGTATATTTAGAAAAGCCCCTCATTTCAGCCCCCAGCATCCTTAATCTGATAAGCAACTTCAGCAAAGTCTCCGGGAAAGGGGAGGGATAGCATTAAGAGAAATACCTAATGTGGATGACAGGTTGATGGTTGAAGCAAACCACCATGGCACGTGTATACCTATGTAACAAATTTGCACGTTCTGCACATGTATCCCAGAACTTAAAGTATAATAAAAACAAAAATAATAAAAAAAACTGACTTCTAAAATCAGTGAGATTCATCACATCTTTTATTTTCAGGATGTTATAATTTTTTATTCTAATTAGTTACTACCCTAATTTGAAATTTTTACTCACTAATCTATTTTAAAATGCATTCTATTTTACTGATTTAAATGTATGCAAAATCAATAATACTTTTTGCTCATAATTGGTATTGGTAAAATACTAAAGCAAAATAATGCTTCTTTGAAAAATTTTTGAGCCAATAAAGGTCTCAGATTGACGTGACTGTCACGTAGAATCAACAGTGGAGTGGCATCTACCGTTAAGACTTTCTATGCCAAGGCAGAAGGTGACATGTAAAAAATCATGTGTCATAAACATTGTCTCCCTATGTGTACACATATATATGTGTGTATAGAGAATACCATTTTGTAGAATCACATAAATGTATAATTATATACGTATTTATAAATGTATATATTATTTAAAGTATAAATGTATATTATACCACTGATAATTTTTTTTTACAGGAAGAATAATGATTGGGCTCTGTATTAGTAATGAGAAAGGTGTGCAATTAGAAAACTAAAGTGTCACCTAGTAAGCACATTTATTGACTGTTAACAGCTTTGTAATGATTATAGGGGATGATTAGTATTCATTGATGTAAGGGAGGACACCACCACCTGGGGATTACCCAGAGCCCAAGGGTTTATAGCATCATCTTAATGAAGGGAGTAAAAGGAGGTGGGAAAAGAAGCAGAATAGGGTGAAGTCAAAATAGATAAACAGAAAACAAAATTTGACAGAAAAAAATAAAAGTTTTCATAAGAGAAGTACTTAGCTTTTGAAGTGATGTTACTAAGTAGAGAGCGATATGAAACTCAGGATCATGTGTTGATCTGGCCTATTATGTTCAAGCAAGAAGTCATTGAGCAAACATAAATTCAGTGTTTCCTAACTCTTTATTACTGGATAGTAAGTTAATGCTGAAAAAGCTGTGAAAATGGAGAATGTGCTTAGGAATAATTTAAGGGATTTGGTTTAATCTACTTCAGTGTGGTTTCAAATAACTTATTCAATTCCCAGGAGATCCAAAGGAAATCATTTTAGTGTAGCTGGCAAGGCAAGTTTCTGTATGTAGAAGTATATGGTCAAGAACGGCTTGGTTCCGGCCTCTAGTGAATCTCCCCAAAGAGGAGCTAGAGCAAGATAAAAAGTGACCTCCAGAATGTTGTACATAAAGCCACCATATCAAATTCCCTGTACTGCCACTCTCTGATCTCATTTAGATGTATACTTCAGGTAAGGTCATGATTGCCTAAAACTAAGTCACCCACACTAAAGGGGCAAAGGTCCAGAATTGCACATACTTAACATGTATTTTGTATTTAAGGCATGCTAATTCAAAGAGCACATAGATACCTATTTATAATCCATCATTTCCATAAACCAAATGATGAAAATGCGGTCATTTAGAAAGGTCGTATTTAAATTCTTTAGATGTGATGTTTACTAGTTTTTACTGTAATATAATTAAGGGCCTCTGACACATAGACCCAAGTGACAGGAGGAAACATCACATTGAGAATTCAATTGTAGGTAGGTAGGTAAGAGCTGAGTTATTGTTATGTGGTTCCAGTGGGTCTTATGGAGTGCCTAAGTGCATCCTTTTGTCTTACATTCTTCTGCCTTCTATTTAACATTTCTATATATTATTGATAAAGTCAGTGGTTTGTAGGATATAAACTATGGTTTAGGCCGGACGCGGTGGCTCATGCCTGTAATCTCAGCACTCTAGGAGACCCAGACGGGCGGATCACCTGAGGTCAGGAGTATGACACTAGCCCGGCCAACATGATGAAACCCCGTCTCTACTAAAAAATACCAAAAAAAAATTTGTAATCCCAGCTACTTAGGAGGTTGAGGCAGGAGAATCACTTGAACCTGGGAGGCAGAGGTTGCAGTGAGCCACGATCGTGCCTTTGAACTCCAGCCTGGGCGGTAAGAGTTAAACTCCAGTCTCCAAAAATCCAAAACAAAACAAAACCACTATGTTTTAAGAGCTGGAATTATCACTTTACTTAAGGCATAATAATAAATGTTGGACAACTGAAGATCTCCTATGACTACATCTCAATCTGAAATTCACAAAAGTAAGGTCAATATACATGACATTTCTCTGAGATGTCATACAAGCAAGACATACAAGCAAATGCATATTAAATATGCCATATTCTGGCCCACTTTAAGGACATAAGATATTTTACTTAAAAAATTATAAAAGTTATTTTTTAAGTTATATATAAATAAAAATCAAACATGACCTAGATTTGTGTACCAAATATAGTATTAACAAACATGAATAATATTTTTGGAAAAAAAGCTTAACATGATCTGAATGATCTGAACTAAACATATTTTTCATCTGAGTCAAATATTCTGAGTGAGGCATTATTACAATTATTATTCTAATATTTGGAGGGAAGGAGTTTCCAAACATAATCTGCCCCAATTGGTAAGATGTCACTAGGTAACAGTACTCAGGTCATATGAAAATAAGAGGGAAAATGGTCTTAAGTGTTCAGTTTCAGAAAGTGTATTCGGTATACTGGCAGCCTTTTCTGCTTTGTGGAAAATTTCTTTGGAAGTTTATGACTCACTCTGTTTAAAAGATCACTTGAGAAAAAGTTATTTCAGTGTCCATTATTAAAATATGGTAACAAAACCGTAGAGTGGATGGCAGAGAGAGATGAAAACTTTTGTAATTACCAACTACATAATTATGATATACTAAACAAGCTACTCTGTATTTCATATGTGGAAGCAAATAAGGTTACAAATATCTTAGAATGCCATGAACTGTCTTTCATCTCTAGAATAGTACACATATTTTAGGAGAAAGACTAGATGAAAACAATTATGGATGCAAAGCATAAATTAGTTTTCATGATTCATTCAAGAAAATTAGTAGTAATATTGTTCTATAACTACCATAGAGTCAGATAGTTTAAAATTATAGTCAAAAGATTGCCATTTGGAATAAGTTTCATCACTGAAGAGAGGAGCAAAATACTTGCTATCAAGTCAAGTACAGAAATATATTCTGGATTCTAATTTTCCCAGTACCTCAAGTTGCTACTGAGTGAAGGTAGGAAGATTACATCATACTACGCTACAGGTAAGTGATCTGCTGGCTTTTGATTTCTGATATAAAGCTCAACTGGTAATCATTATGTTCATTTTATGTATCAAATGCTGCATAAAGTAATAAGGTTTTAAATTTATATCTGTAAGATAATCATAATATGTAATAGTTCATATTTTAATAAATACCTAATCTTAAAAATGACAATAGGCCATTATTTGTGTTTGTTTTATTTTTGTTTCATAAACTGGAACATTCTGCTTTGAGATTGAATATCTATAATAGCCATATTTAAAATGAAAAATACAGTTTTATCTTCACTTGTTAATGGTATTGCCTTGAAGGAAAGATATTTTCAAACACACCAATGTGATCTAGAATGTAAATTGGAAAAGATAATAAATCTACAACAAGCAACAACTTCACTAAATTAAATGAAAAATGAATTCTTAAGAAAATTTTCTTTACAATATTCTGCCCTACATTTTTTAGAGTTGATATTAGTGAATCTCACAGTTAAAGAAAGAATTTATGTTTTTTTAATGTTTCCATATCTATGATTCTATAAGGATTCACACAGAAGCTCTGAAGTCAAACAGTGTGAATTTCAAATTGTGTTTGTGAAAATTTAGGCATTAGGGGACAGAAAGCAATTTTCTCTATACCATCCAGCTACACAGGAGAAAGATCTAGAATGTTCCAAGTCTTCAAAGTACCAGCACCAGGATCTTTCCTTGAAAACATACCTCATAACTTTCAGTACCCAGATACTGGTTCATATTATCTATTGAATAATAATATATTTAATTCAGAAAGAAAATGTTTGTATCATGATGCTGTTTTCCATAATTTTACAAACTACTTTACCGTAGATACTAATAAACACGTTGAGAAGTCCCAATAGTTCACATGAAAATATAATTTATAGAGAAAAAAAATATAATTAATTCTCAGGATTTTCAAATAGTCAAATGGTAACTAAATTTATTCAGGTTATTTGCATTTGAATCTATGTTAAGCCGAAAATCCCACCTGGCATTATTTCAGAGATTCAGAGAATCTCAGAGTTAGAAGGTACCATCAAAGGTTATCAGGTCTAACTGCCTTCCTAGCATTGACTATCAAATACCAAGCACTCTAAATAGAAGGGGAGAGACAGCTATTCTGCAGCATAAACTGTAACTGTTCATTAATTTTAAAACAAGGAAGCATTACTTAAAAATGCAATGAGTAAATTATATTTCAGCATTCTGACTCATGCTCTAAACACTAGGTCTGAACATGAGTCACACCCCTATGCCAACTCAAAGCTAACAGAAGACTCCTAAATAGGAAGTTCAAAATTCAAAATGCAGTTCTGTGGTAAACTTTCCTGAATCAATTTTTCGGACTTGGAAACAATTTTGGAGTTGTACTTCTCTATGCAAACTGGAAAGAATGTGAAATATACCCAATGTTCCATTTAGGAGCGATAGTTTGAGAGTAATTCAAATCAAGATAATAGGAAAGCCATTTATTGAACATAACACTATAAATTACAGATATGATAATGTTCTGAAACAAATAGTGTAAATGATACAAGTCCCTGTTTTCCTGAATTTTATTGTCTAGGGAAAAAAACACAAATATTTAAATAGAACAGAAGTGTAAGACCAAGACTATGCCTTCAGCAGCAGGATTACGTTTTAGAAAGATCATTTCCACAGATAAGAAAAGCTGCTTGGAAATCTAGGGCAAGAGAAGTGCTTCCAGACAACAGCATCAGTGCAAAGGCCCTAAGAAGAAAAGAATCATGGTGTTTGGAGGAAGGAGGTCTTTTAGCTTGCTATGCTATGAAGGTGTAATAAAAAACGGTGTTCCGTAGCTCTGTTGTACCTACCTCTAAATATACACTACAGGAAATGTTCCACATTGTGTTCATCCCACTTTTTAGACCCAGTGGTGGATGCAGTAAAAGAGGAATGGGCACCTGATTCCATTTCCGGAGAGCTGTGAGATTAACTTGCTAGAGTACTCAAGTAACACACTTTCCAGGCTATAGAATACTTAACATTTAAAGAAAGAGTTCATATGCAGGCAGCTATTTACAGCACTTACAGCATACATTGAAGCTGGCAACACAACTATGACTACTCCTCCTTAAAACCTCATAAAACCTCCTCTTCAAAGAGATTTATGAATAATGTGAACTAAATAATTCATGGGATTGCAGATGCCAGTCCAAATAGCCTCTTCTTTTTTAAGGTTTCAGTTTGTAGAACTGTGATCAAAAGGCTCCATCAGTCATGATAGGAGCATTTGTCCTCACTCCAAACAAACCGTATTTGCATGTGAATGTTTTTCATTGAAATGAGATATATAATATGCCAGCCAAGGCCCAACTAAAAGGCATTTTATGCCATTTAAATTCAGTCAAATTAAAGGCTGAATGCAACCTAAAAGGTCTACTCGCAGAACAGTAATTTGACACATCATAAATTAGAACCATTTTTGTTAGCGTAGGTTCAGCACTTGTCAGAAAATTGTACACAGCCATATTAACAAAGAGCTGCCTCTTAGAGAAAAATAAACTATAAGGAAAACCTTGTAGGTAACACAACAAAACACACAAACAACGGTGTAATATGGTGTCACTAGTTCAAAGTTGACATTTTTCACTGACATTTACAGAAAAAGATAGCCGTTTAGCCTGCTTAAATGCCAAGATAAATTGTTAAAAACAACTTTTTTGTTTAAATTTTAAACTAAAAACCATGTTTAGACATAGGTTAATACATTGATTTAACTCATTAACTTAATTCTTGGTTTTGGAAGCACTGGTGATGTTTTCAACCTAAAAGTCAAGTTGAAAAATATCCAATGTTTGAAAAGTTTATAACACGTATTTAGAGATCTGAGTTATTTGGGGACCTAAATTTTCACTAACGATAATAAACAGATTTTATTACTAATTTCCTAGTTCTCACTGACTAAAAGAGAATATTATTGGGAAATAAAAACTGAGAGAATTTTACATGAAAATTAATCATTGTGTCAGGCAAAAGCCTAGAGAGAGGGCTGGAGTTTTTTTTTTTTTTTTTTTAAAGCAAACAAATAAACAAACTGTTTAACAAACTCATAATCTGAAATGTCCCACACATACAACCTTTTTTAAAACTATTCTTCCACATGCAAACTTTGTGTATATTTCAGGCCAGTCAATCTTCCCCCACAAACATCAAGTTCATTGTCACTTAGTTCTGTGTCCTCAATAACATTAAGAAAAACATAATAAGATTATACTTTCACAATGAAATGTCATTATGGTGACTGTAAAAGGTAATTTTATTTATTTTAGTATCTACATTCTTCCCATGTACTAAAAAGATTTGAGATGTAGTATAGGAAATATATTAAAACACAGGTACTTTACAGAAAAATATCTAGACATCAGATATCACCATCCAAATTCTGTTCCAACGCTAGTCAATTGTCTGAAATTCTAAAGGCAGAGAAGCTCCTATAACTATCTCATCCTCTTACTAACAAGTAGAAGGAGCACTAAAGTGTCAAGAGCTTGTTTTCCTGACTCACCTTTTGTAAAATAGATAAGCTTTCCGAAAACCCCTTCATATCTGGTAGTGGTAATGCCTATAATATATTCCACATGGTGGGAAATACTGGCAAGTAAGAGGAAAATTTGGATCACTGTAATTTTAAATCTAATTCTTTTCAAATACATGCTGTTAGAAAGATTAAAATTTAGACTGAAGGCAATCTTATACTTAAAAAGGCAAATCACACTGATACATATTTTTAAAAATGCTAAACTAAAGGGAAGATGTATTTTCACTCGACAAAAATTGTGGGAAAATGTACAGGTTTGGGTGTCTCCAAGAGAAAGTTGACGTGTTTTTATACCACTACTTAAATTCATTCATATAATCTCAAAATGTGCCTTCCTATTTTCTGGGAATATAGATTTTTCAGTGCAGATGTTACTATTCTGTTTAAGAAAAAGCAATTAAACAAGAATGTTATTAAATAAAAAGTAATACAGACATACAATGAGATAGTAATTTCTACCTGTATGAAAATGTCCTGGCTACATAAAATATATTTTCTAATGCCTGTTTTACAAAAAAAAAAAAAAAAAAAAAAATACAATGATATAATCTTCCTCGAAAATTTACACTAGGCAGTCCTAGAAAATAGTGGTAATCTACAGAAAGGAATTTATGAAAGCTAAGAAATTCATATTAGACAAATCAGTTTTAAATCCTAACTACAGAGCAGTAGCAATTCCACAAATTCATAAAAAATTCTATTATTTGATCTTATTAGGTATTTGATAAGGAATCATAGACAATATAATTAAATATTAATATAAAACATATAAAGTAAGGCTGGGCATGGTGGCTCATGCCTGTAATCCCAGCTACTTGGGAGGCTGAAGCAGAAAGATTTCTTGAGCCCAGGAGGCTGAGGTTGCAGTGAGCCATGATTTTGCCATTGCACTCCAGCCTAGGTGACAGAGTGAAAGCCAGTCTCAAAAATTAAAAATAATAGTAAGGTACACTTATACTTGCATAGGTACACATTCAGATACATATGCATAATTATGTTTGTACCATTCTAAAAATCAATCTCCTCCAGAATATATTGGATAGGACAATTATTTAAACCCCATTTTCTTTATTCTCATTTAACAAATAATGAGTACATTTTAATGTGGTCCAAGTTTTCATCATGGAAAAAACAAGAAATAAGCAATGACTTTTTATATGTGATGACACAGATTTTGTTCTCTCCTACCGACTTACGAATTGCTTATTCAGATATTGAGAAATGCATGTTTCAGGTAGAGATGTCATCAGTTCTGATGCAGATGCGTTCACATGTAAATAATCACCATAAACAAGTCAATATAGGATAAATATCCAATATGCTAGGGAAATTAGGACAATTCTGATACAAAGGTACCAACTTTATAGGAAAACACCAAGGAATGGCCTGTGGCAGAAAATATAATGTATCAGTAGGAAAGTGAATGTTAACAAGAGGAAGCCAAGGGGTGGGGATATAGCAACATATATTGCAAGCAGACACTGACAAGGGCAGATGTAGAAAAATGATTCTCAACTTTAGACCCCTAGAGCAACATGAATGAAATCACATCCTTGTGTTCTGGGAAATAAAACAGGCAAATTGGATAGAAATAAAGAGAGGCTTTAATTATCTAAAAGTAAATTGGGAGCAACCCATGATAATACTGAAGTGGGGTTATTATAGAACACAATGTAGAGTTAATTCAGAAATCACTTTGCTCAAAAACATCAACAGCTGGTTTTAATAATAGACACAATGAATCAGAAATGAATAAAACCTTGAGATGGAAGATTATCTGAGCAATTCTAATCATATTATTAGATTTACTAAGGAAAATAAAATGCAAATAATCTATAAAAGTAACTTATTTCTGTGAATACAGTTTTTAGAAACATTTTTTGAGAGAGAAATCTGAGGTCATACTAAATGTTAGCGTACCTATTTCATGGACACATTTCCTAGGTTTCATGCCACAATGAGCAAATTGTATGAGTGAGAAGGAATTCACTACAAATAATGAAAGATACACGGTGAGGGGAAAAATCCGTATGTAAGTGGAGAATAATTTTTCAGAATTTAAAGTAGACTCCAATTGACTTCTTTTTTCTTAGGTCTTTTGAATGTGAAATTTTGTGCGTCACCACTGGACTTCTCGGCCTGTTCACTTCAAAAATGGCAGAAGGTTATGTAGAACAAATTATAGTTAAATGTCCCAGCATGTTGAGTTCAGGAAAACATATAATGAAGGCCCACAGAACTTATAATTAGGAGCCAAATCTTGTAGGTATATTACAAATTAAGGAATCATGGTGGAAACAATAGATTTGAAGGAATACGTTCTCAATAGATGATCTACATACTTTCATTAAAATTGTCTATGCAGTGGGTATTGCCATGTTCATTTAACCAGTCTACTCACTAAAAGCATTCAACATCACATATAGCACAGCCATCCCATCATTTACTAATGTGAACTTGAACAAGGTATGCCACGTCTCTGTGCTTTAAATCTCTAATAAGAGAAAGACAATAACAGTACCTGACTAGTAGAATTACAATGAAAATGTTAATGAATCAATGTATAAAGCATTTGGGAGAGAATCCCACGTCATCACACACAAAAAGTCCTGGCTTATTTATTTTTTTTCCATGATGAAAACTTGAACCCTATTATAATTTACTCATTATTTTTTAAATAAGAATAAAGAGAAGGGGGCCAGGCGCAGTGGCTCACGCCTGTAATCCCAGCACTTTGGGAGGCCCAGGCGGGCTCATCACAAGGTCAGGAGATGCAGACCATTCTGGCTAACCAGGTGAAACCTTGTCGCTACTAAAAAAAAAAGAAAAAAAATTACTTGGGCGTAGTGGAGGGTGCCTGTAGTCCCAGCTACTGGGGAGGCTGAGGCAGGAGAATGGTGTGAACCCGGGAGGCAGAGCTTGCAGTGAGCCGAGATCGCGCCACTGCACTCCAGCCTGTGCGACAGAGTGAGACTCCGTCTCAAAAAAAAAAAAAAAAAAACCAAAGAATAAAGAGAAGTGGGTTTAAATAATTGCCCTATTCAATATATTCTGGAGGAGATTGAGTTTTGTAATAGTATAAATATAATTATGCATATGTATCTGAATGTGTACCTATACAAGTATAATATAGGTATACCTTAATTTTTTTAAGGTGCTATAGCCTAAATATTTATGCTCCCATAAAACTCATTTGTTGAAATCCTAAACCCCACTGTGATGATGTTAGGAGGGGGAAACTTTAGAAGGTGATTAGGTCATGAAGTAGAGCCCTCATGAACAGAATTAAGGCCTGTATAAAAGGACAGTAGAGAGCTTGCTTTCTCTGTCTCTTCTCTGTGCCATGTGATGATACAAAGAGAGAAGTGGTCCAGGAAGGGGGCCTTCACCAAGAACCAGCCCATGACGGCATACTGAGTTTGGTTTTCCAACTTCCTAAAGTGTGAGAAACAAATGTTTGCTGTTTAAGACACCCAGTTTTTGGTACTCTGTTACAGCAGCCTGAGCTAAGACATAAGATCACAGAAACTGCTATTTTTACTGTCCCATTTATCATCTTGCATAGAGATTATCTGTTTCCTTGCTGTCTGCTCTTTGAGGGCTTGGTTTTCTCTGCTGTCTGTTGGGTACCCATCCCATACAGAAGTTGTCATGTAGGAGGCACTAAGGAAGTTGTGAGAGTTTTTTAGTAAACAAAAAATCAAACACTTGAATCAGGCACTGCCCTTAACGCTGAAGAAACACCATGAAAAGAACAGTATTGAGTCATCTAAGGTGCAGTTTTGATGCGTGGATATTCTGGGACTTGAGCTTTATAAAAAGCAAGTTGACTAATTACAGAGCAGAAAAATATTAAAAACCCTGCATCAATGTTGCAGAGCAAGACTGGACAGCAGAATATTTTTCATGAGGTAGATATGGAAGGGGTTCGGGAAACAGTTTAGCACATTTTGAATGACACTGTTTTGCTACTTAGCATAGTAGGAGATGGCATGGGGGTGAGACATGAGGATTCTGGCCAGTTCAGTTCCTGTTGAATGTGAATAGAGACAGATTTAGGAAAACAAACAAACAAACAAACAAAAACATTGAATTATGCAAAGTTTCTGTCTCGTTCCTCAATTTTCCTTTTCAACCACTTAGACCCTTATCTCTTATTTAAGTCAGCTCTTTCTCTCCTCCTGTCTAGGAACCTGGTAACTAGGTTTTATATTTAATTAATTGGGCAATAAAACATCTCAAAAACTGAGATTTGAGAATTTCACGGTATTCAGATTCCTTGGACTTTTTTTCTTTTTGATATTGTCCCTAGTGGGAACCTGCCCCACTCTTCGGTTATGATCCTTCACTCTATTAGAAAACAAAAGATGTTTATAAATCATTTGCCCTTGTGAGGATGAGCTGATTATTCTCTTAGGGTGAATGGATTTCAGATATTTTATTATGTATACCAGGTGTGTACATATAAGACTTTTATCTCTATGCAATGGTTCTCTTCGACCTCATTCAAAGAATACTAATCATCAAGAAATAGAGTGGAAAAAAGAGTGAGACAGATAGCAGTCCTAATTTTACCTATGCAGAGTGCTGATCCCAGTAATCACCTGAATGGCATTTAGCCCTTTGGGATGGGAGGGAAGAACTCTATGACAAAAGTGTCTTGTGACTTTCTTCCTGCCTTTTCACTTGAATGAAAACTGGATCACATTTTTGACAGTAAGTATAATCTCTCTATTTTATATTTTTGTCTTGAAAACATACATATAATTTATATATGTGTCTACACGTGTATGTGTATTAATATATGTGTGTTTGTGTGCATTTCCACTGAAAAACCCAGATACAACGGTAAATCTACTAGCAGTGAGCACCCTAGTTTCATAGTTGGCATCTCTAAATAAATCTCCATTGAAAGGAGCAGGAAATGCACAGTCCAGAAAGATGTAAAATCATAAACATTTAGCAGTGTCATGTCAAAAGAACTGAAGAGATTCACTGATTAAATATGAGATCATTTGACTAATTACTCCAATGGATTAAAAATCATGAAGTATGCTTAAATTCCTGAGCAAATATGAATACTGAAAACAAGCAAGTAAACACATAAGCAAACAAAAGCATATTTCTTCCTCTTTGGGAGATTTCAAGAAATCAACTGATTATTTGGAAAATTCATAGTTATCATACCTTTCTTATATGAACAATACTTCAGGTATACAAATCATTGATGAAACTAATTTTCTTGTTATAGGAATATTTAAGGTAATAAATAAAGACAATGATAGAAATAGAATATCACAGTTTGCTTCAAAAGCAAAAACAGATAGACATTAAAAAGATGAAACCTGATTGACAGTGAGTTGATAGTAATAGCAAGGTAATGAAAATATGAGGGTTCATGTTGAACCTTTTCATAATCATTTGTTAAGCCTTCTAGTTGTGAACTAGGTAGACAGACAAAGGTAAGAATGACAGAGAGGAGCTGAAAAAGAACCGCCTAATAAGAACCAGCTGTACAAATTTGAGGGCGGAAAAGGAAAAAATGAAAAAAGAATTGGTGCCAAGGTTAAATCAACTGCCTTCCTGACAGTTACCCTGAGTTGTTAGAAGATTTGGGGTAAGGGTCTTTGAATGCGGAAGAAAAAACAATTACAAGAAAAAGAAAGAAGAGGCTGCAGAATAATTTCAAGAATAAAAGCATACTTGCTAAAGCAGACAGGTAGCACAGCCCTATGCTACCTGCAGTATAAGCTAAGAATTAGATTTACCCATTGATCAGTTGCAGTAAATTAGCGATAAGATTTTCTTTCTTTCTTTCTCCCTCCCTCCCTTCTTTCCTTCCTTCCTTCCTTCCTTCCTTCCTTCCTTCCTTCCTTCCTTCCTTCCTTCCTTCCTTCCTTCCTTTCTTCCTTCCTTCCTTCCTCTCTTTCTGTCTTTCTTCTTTTTATCTATCTATCTATCTATCTATCTATCTATCTATCTATCTATCTATCATCTATATTTTACAACAGACACATTTACCAATTTATACCAGCAAAAGAGGTTTGAGTAATGGCAATATATGCAAAGGAAATGCATAAAGAAAGTAGACAGCACCTTTTCTATGGCCTCATTCTGGGTCCTGATAAAATTTACCAGTTTAGAATCTGATATGCAGAGACTTCTAGGAAAATGACTGAAAAAGTTGATAAATATGTAGAATCTATAAAATGATGGCACAAAAGGGAATGCTACATGTGTATGAGTGTGATGATTCTAAACCATGGCTGCAAATTCTTTGACACTCCTCAAAGCTGTTGACATTCTTTTAAGCCTTCCGTTGTGGACTAGACAGGACAAAGGTAAGAATGAGAGTAAGGAGCTGAAAATAAAAACAAGAAAAGAAAAGGAAAGAAAAACAGCCTAATAAGAGTCTATTGATGGGTCCTTGCCCACTTCACTTCCTTTAAATCTGTACAAGCATGTGACATCTACCCAGGTAAAGTGCTTAAAGAAGATGCCACATTATTTCTGAAGCTAGTGATATGGTTTGGATCTGTGTGCCTACCCAAATCTCATGTTGAAATGTCATCCCCAATGCTGGAGGTGGGGCCTGGTAGGAGGTTATTGGATCACAGGTGCAGTTTCTAATGGTTTTGCACCATCACTTTGGTGCTGTTTTCATGATAGAGTTCTCATGAGATCTGGTTGTTCTAAAGTGTGCAGTACCTCCCCCCTTATCTCTTTTTCCTGCTCAACCATGTGAAGGGGCAGCTCCCCCTTTGCCTTCTGCCATGATTCTAAGTTTCCTGAGGCCTCCATAGAAGTAGAAGCCACTTCCTGTATACCCTGCAGAACCATGAGACAATTAAATCTCTTTTCTTTTTAAATTACTCAGTCTCAGGTATCTTTTTCTTATTGCAATGTGAGAGTAGACGAATACAGAAAAACTGTTACTGAGAAGTAGGTAATTGCTCCAAAGATACCTGAAAATGTGAACTTTGGAAGTGGGTACGGGCAGAGGTTGGAAAACCTTGGAGGGCTCAGAAGAGGAGAGGAAGATGAGGGAAATTTTTGAACTTCTTAGAGACTTGTTAAGTTGTTGTGGCCAAAATGCTGATAGTGATATGGACAATAAAGTCTTGTCTGATGATGTTTCAAATGGAAATGAGGAACTTATTTGGAACTGGAGTAAAGGTCAGTTCCAATACATTTTAGCAAATAAGCTGGTGGCATTGTGCCCTGCCCTTGGGATCTATGGAACTTTGAACTTGAGAATAATAATTTAGTGTATCTGGCAGAATAATTTAGTGTATCTGGCAGAATAAATTTAGTGTATCTGGCAGCAAAGCATTCAAGATGTGTCCTGAATGTACCCTATGCTCATATGTATGAGCAAAGAAATAAAGTAAAACTATAAGTTATTTTATTTATTTTTAATTTATTTTTTAATACTTTAAGTTTTGGGGTACATGTGCAGAACATGTAATTTTGTTACATAAGTATACACATGCCATAGTGCTTTGCTGCACCCATCAACCCATCACCAACAATATGTATGTCTCCTAATGCTATCTCTCCCCTAGTCCCCCATCCCCTGACAGGCCCTGGTGTATGATGTTCCTCTCCGTGTGTCCGTGTGTTCTCATTGTTCAACTCCCACTTATGAGTGAGAACATGCAGTGTTTGATTTTCTTTCTTGTGATAGTTTGCTGAGAATGATGGTTTCTAGCTTCATCCATGTCCCTGCAAAGGAGATTAACTCATTCTTTTTTATGGCTGCATAGTATTCCATAGTGTCTATGTGTCACATTTTCTTTATCCATTATATCATTGATAGGCATTTGGATTGGTTCCAAGTCTTTGCTATTGTGAATAGTGACATTCTAAACATATGTGTGCATGTGTCTTTACAGTAGATTGATTTATAATTCTTTGGGTATATACTCAGTAATGGGATTGCTGGGTCAAATGGTATTTCTAGTAAAACTAGAACTCATATTTAAAGGAGAAGCAGAGCAAAAAAAATTGAAAAATTTGCAGCCTGGCTATTTGATAGAAAAGAAAAGCCCATTTTCATGGGAGGAGTTGAAGCAGGCTACATAAATTTGCATAAGTAAAAAGGAGCCAAATGCTAATAGCACAGACAATGGGGGAAAGGTCTCAGGGCATTTTGTATACCTTCCTGGCTGTCCCTTCCATCACAGGCCTAGAGGCCTAGGAGGGAAAAATGGTTTCACGGGCCAGATCCAGGGCTCTGCTGCTCTGTGGAGCATTGGAACAATTCTCCCTACATCCCAGCTGCTCTAGCTTCAGCTGTGGCTCAAAGGGGCCTAGGTAAAGCTCAGGCCACTGCTTCAGAGGGTGCAAGCCATAAGCCCTGGCAGCTTCCACGTGGTGTTAAGCCTGTGGGTAAACAGAATGCAACAGTTGAGGCTTGGGATCCTCTGTCTAGATTTCACAGGATTTATGGAAAAGCCTAAATGTCTAAGCAGAAGCCTGCTGCAGGGGCAGAGACTTCATGGGGAATCTCTACTAGAGCAGTGTGGAGAGGAAATGTGGGGTTGTAGCCCCACAGAGAATCCCCATTAGGGCACTACCTAGTGGAGCTGTGAGAAGGGGGCTACCATCCTCCAGGTCCCAGAATGGTAAATCCTGTACCTGGAAAAGTCACAGACACTCAACATCAGCCCTTAAGAGCAGCTGTGGAGGTTGAACCCTGCAAAGTCCCATGGGCAGAGCAGTTCAAGGCTTTGGGAGCCCACCCCTTGCACCAGCATGTCATGGATGTGGGACATGGAGTCAAATGAGATTATTTTGGAAATTAAAGTTTAATCACTGTCCTCCTGGGTTTGGATTTACATGGGCCTATAACCCCTTTGTTTTGGCTGATTTCTCCCTTTTGGAATGGGAGTATTTACCCAATGCTGGTACCCCATTGTAGCTTGGGAGTAATTAACTTGTTTTTTTATTTTACAAGCTCTTAGGCAGAAGGGGCTAGCCTTGTCTCAGACAGAACATTGTACTGTGGACCTTTGAGTTAATGTTGAAATGAGTTAAGACTTTTGGTGGCTGTTGGGAAGGCATGGTTGTACTTTCCAATATGAAAATGACATGAGATTTGGGAGGGACCAGGAGGGGCTAAGAATTATATGGTTTGAATCTGTGTCCCCACACAAATCTCATGTAATTCCCTGTGCTGAAGGTAGAGCATGGTGGGAGGTGATTGGATCACGGGAGCAGTTTCTAATGGTTTAGCACCATCCTCTTAGTGCTGTTTTCATGGTGGAGTCCTCATAAGATCTGGCTGTTTAAAAATGTGTGACAACTTCCCACCCCACCTCTCCTTCTCCTGCTCCACCATGTGAAGGGGAAGTTCCCCCTTTGCCTTCTCCCATGATTGTAAGTTTCCTGAGGCCTCCCTAGAAGCAAAAGCCACTATGCTTCCTGTACAGACTGCAGAACAATGAGCCAATTACAGCTCTTTTCTTTATAAATTACCCAGTCTCCTGTATTTCTTTATAGCAATGAATAAAGTAGACAAATACAGCTAGAAATACCATATAGCTTCCACTTTGCTTACGGGTAATATTCTTCTTGAAAACCTGAGACTTCACATAAGAAGTCTGCCTACTTGAGGTTATCTTGCTGTAGAGGTCCCGATGCACTGGATATGTCAATTGTGAGTGAAACTTTCTTGGACCCTGTATACCAGCCCCTCTGACAGCTGACTATCAGTAGATTTCGATTGATGCCGTAAGAAGCAGAATTGCCCAGCAGTTAACTGCCTCAATTTCTGAACCTCAAAATCTTGAGATATAGTAAAATAACTGTTACTTTAAGCTACCAAGTTTTGTGGTAAACAACTAGATTATGAGAGATCACAAGATCTGATGCATAAGAATGATGAATCAAACGTGTCTTAAGTTGAACTTTAAGTTATTATTGAATGAATAAACAACAAATACAAAAAAAAAAATGCTTGGGTACATGCAGCTCTCCAATGCTTCCTTATTTCCCCAGCAAAACACACACACTAGTTCAATGACCACTGCATGGTAGAAAAGCAAATAAATCACTGTATCCCTGCTTTTCCCCCTTACGCAAGTGTTATAATATTTGAGCCATATAAAATATGTATTTACATAAATCTGTCATATTCTATAATAATCAAGAGGAATACACCAGCAATCTAAGAAATGGAACATTGTCAATAATGTGTGTCTTCCCACATCCTTTTCACCTATTCCATGTCCCAATCTCCCTGTCTTTTATGCTATTAGAGAAAGGGGAAGACCATGTAAATATCAACTTATTACCGCATGGACAAATAGTCACTTTATAGCATCCAGAATCATACAATTTATAATCTACTTTTAAGAAGTACAACACATCCTGGCTAACACGGTGAAACCCCCTCTCTACTAAAAAATACCAAAAACTAGCCAGGCGAGGTGGTGGGTGCCTGTAGTCCCAGCTACTCGGGAGGCTGAGGCAGGAGAATGGCATGAACCCAGGAGGCGGAGCTTGCAGTGAGCTGAGATCCGGCCACTGCAGTCCAGCCTGGGCAACAGAGCGAGACTCCGTCTCAAAAATAAATAAATAAATAAAAAATAAAAATAAAAAGAAGTACAACAAAAACATATTTTTTCTTTACCTTTATTCATTGTTTCTGTGCATCATTTTACAAATATTCAAAAATAGGTCATTTGTTCTACTGTTACTAATATGCAATTAAGAGAGGAGAATAAATTGGGATTGGATTATTTTGAAAATATTGTATATCTACTTCAACAGGATAACTGGCATTTTCAGGATTCAAAGCTACACAATCATTATATTGTTATCTAGCTGCATGTCACTTTATAAATCTGTCAGCTAAATCACATATATAAATACAATATCTAGCATTTGGGAATATTATGTGAATTCATGACACTTCCTGAAAGATTCTGAATCTAGAAAATTATGAATAAATTACAAGCAGAAAAATACATCGTTTTCATCTGTGATATATATAATCTAGCTGTTCTATGTGCAGAGTAGCTAACTGAAGCTGACATATAGATATAGATATAGATATAGATATAGATATAGATATAACAAGAAACTTAAGACAAATAGGGTAGTGCTATGGCAATATGAAGCTCTATGAAGTTTAGTTAGTGTTTCAAACATCCAACTTGTAATATAGTCACAAAGACTTAAATAGTACCGCTCTATTTATGAAAATATTTTCTAAAGACAAAACACTATAAGGTAAAATCTATTTTCTTAGTTTTTAGAATTAGGTGATATATTTTTTGGCATATAGTCAAGAATTTTTGGCCACCCTGGCTATCATCTGATAGTTATGTGATACTGTAGCCCAATACTAACAGACACAAATTGTTGTAATTCTTATCTATAATAATACCTTAGTAGATACCAAGCCTATTATCATAAGCCCAAAGACAACTCTAAGAATACATTTTTAACTTTTTTTTTTTGAGACGGAGTCTCGCTCTGTCGCCCAGGCTGGAGTGCAGTGGCGCGATCTCGGCTCACTGCAAGCTCCGCCTCCCAGGTTCACGCCATTCTCCTGCCTCAGCCTCCCGAGTAGCTGGGACTACAGGCGCCCACAACCGCGCCCGGCTAATTTTTTGTATTTTTAGTAGAGACGGGGTTTCACCGTGGTCTCGATCTCCTGACCTTGTGATCCGCCCGCCTCGGCCTCCCAAAGTGCTGGGATTACAGGCGTGAGCCACCGCGCCCGGCCTACATTTTTAACTTTTAATAGAAATAAAGAAAAAATGTACTGACCTAATAAAAATATTTCACAAGTAAATATTAACTACTAAGAATTTTAATTACTAACAAAGGGGAAAGCTACATGTATCTAACAAATACCTATAACCAACTAACCTTAAACAAGGCAGACAAAAACATACAACGGGGAAAAGGTATCCTATTCAATAAATGGTCCTGAGAAAACTGGATAGCCATATGCAGAAGAATGAAACCAATTCCCTCTCTCTCATTATATACAAAAATTAACTCAAGGTGGATTAAAGACTTAAATATAAGACCTGGAAGCATAAAAATCTAGGAAAAAAATCTTAGAAGAAACTTGTCTGGACCTTGGCCTAGGCAAAGAAATTGTGACTAAGAACACAAAAGCAAATATAATCAAAACAACAATAAATAAATGGGACTCAACTAAACTAAAAAGCTTCTGCACAGAAAAAGAAATAATCAACAAAGTAAACAGACAACCAGTGGATTGAGAGAAAATATTTGCAAACTATTTATTCAACCAAGGACTAATATCCCAAATCTACAAGAAACTCAAACAAATCAGTGAGAAAAAAACAAATCAGTGAGAAAAAAATAATTCCATTAAAAAGTAGGCAAACAACATGAAAATTTCTCAAAAGAAGATATACAAACAGAAAATAAACATATGGAAAATGCTAAACATTGCTAATCATCAGGGAAATGCAAACTTAATACACTCACTTAATATAAACACAATTATATAATATCTTACCCTAATCAGAATGGCTATTACTAAAAAGAAAAAAAAAATGATGTTGGCATGGTGCTGTGAACAGGGAATGCTGTTGGTTCCATGTAAATTAGTACAGCCTCTGTGGAAAACAATACAGAGATTTCTCAAAGAACTAAAATAGATCTACCATTCTATCCAGAAATCCCACTCCGGGATATCTATCCAAAGTGAAAAAAGTCATTATATCAAAAAGACACATGCAAGTGTATGCTTATTGCAGTACAACTCACAATTGCAAAGACATGGAATCAGCCTAAGTTCCCATCATCTTGTTGATGGATAAAGAAAGTGTAGTATGTATATAAGTGTGTTTGTGTGCATATGAGTGTGTATGTACCTGTGTGTGTATATATATATATGAATACTACTTAACAATTAAAATGAATAAAATAATATCTCTTGCAGCAAATTGGATGGAACTGGAGGCCATTATCCTAAGTGAAGTAACTCAGGAATGGAAAACCAAATAACACATTTTCTCACTTATAAGTGAGAGCTAAACTATGGGTAAGCAAAGGCGTACAAAGGTATAATGTACACTGGAGACTCAGATGGGGAAAGAAGGGTAGGAGATGGGAATAGAAAATCACCTATTGGGTACAATGCACACTATTTGGGTGATGGGTACACTAAAAGCCCAAATTTCATGACTATACAATTCATCCATGTAAGCAGGAACTATTTCTATCCCTAAAGATATTGAAATAAAATAAATCCAAATTATTCACATTTTGTGAGAACAAAAATCTTCAACATGAAACAATAAATATTTAAGTCATTATTTTAACATTCTTAGGGGGTGGATCATGGTGTAACTCATACTATGGGAATAAAACAATAAAAAACACGAGGCATTAGAGGAGGTTACATTCTGAGGGAGAAGGTCAAGGAAAGTGGCAGAAAATTTTCCATTTAGAGCCAATTAGTTATCATTGCATGTATCTCTTTTCTTTTCTTTTTATCTTTTTTCTTTTCTTTTCTTTCTTTTTTTTTTTTTTTTTTTTTTCTTTTGAGAGAGGATCTCACTGTGCTGCCAGGGTTGAATTTGAACTTCTGGGGATTCTTCTGTCTCAGACTCCCAAGTTACTGGGAAAACAAATGTGTGCCACCATGTCTATATTCCATGTATCTTAGGATTTTTATAATTAAAATAACTAGTGGAAGGATTAAGTACTCCATTGACTTAGTGAGGACACAATCCATGCCCCTAATCTTTACAATCCCAGGGGCAGCTGGGAGTGTGCATGGAGTATAGATGGTGCTCAATAAATATTTAATTAAATGAACAAATGAAGAAAAGTATGAATAAATATTTATAAATTGCATTTTAGTGTCTATCAGTATATTCATATTGCATATTTTAAAATATATACACTGTATCAGTCATCTGGGGCTGCCATAGCAAAATACCACACACTGGGTGGGTTAAAAAGCAAACATTTATTTTCTCATAGTTTTGGAGGCTGGAAGTCCAAGATTCAAGTACTGGAAGGGTAAGTTCTGCTGGGTTGTCTCTCCCTAAATAGCAGGTGTCCATCTTCTGGCTGTGTTTTATGTGGCCTTTTCTTGTGGGTATTGGTGTCCCTTCCTCTTACAAGGAAGTCCTATTCCATTAGACTCCCATCTTTATGATTTCATTTAATCTTAATTTTCTCCTACAGGCCCTATCTCCAAATACAGTCACATCAACGCCTTCAACATATGAATGGGAGGTAGGGGTAGAATTCAGTCTGTTAACACACACTTACTTGTTTGTTGCATTTTTACTTTATTTTAACTCACTGTTGCTGTCATCATAAAAGATGATAAAAACTGTCCCTTGGTCTGAAGTAAAAAGGAGTAGATATCTTCACAAAGTGCTAAAAAATCAAAGGGGTATTAAAAATATCCTGAAATTTCACCAAACTATCAAAAGTCAGTCATTCTATTCTTCTTTATACACATTTTTCAAAAAATATACATTCATTATTTCCTTCTGATTTTTCTTTTCTTACTTTTTTTTTTTTTTTGAGAGGGAATCTTGCTCTGTAGCCCAGGCTGGAGTACAGTGGTGTGATCTCGGCTCACTGCAACCTCCACCTCCTGGGTTCAAGTGATTCCCCTGCCTCAGCCTCCCAAGTATCTAGGACTATAGGTTCACACCACCACACCTGGCAATTTTTTTTTTTTTTTTTTCATTTTGGTAGAGATGTGATTTTACCATGTTGGCCATGATGGTCTTGGTCTCCTGACCTCGTGATCCACTTGCCTCGGCCTCCCAAAGTGCTGGGATTACAGGCGTGAGCCACTGTGCCCAGCCTCCTTCTGATTTCTTTCTCTCCCTCCCTCCCTCCCTCCCTCCCTCCCTCCCTCCCTCCCTCCCTCCTTCCTTCCTTCCTTCCTTCCTTCCTTCCTTCCTTCCTTCCTTCCTTCCTTCCTTCCTTCCTTCCTTCCTTCCTTCCTTCCTTCCTTCCTTTTTTTTCTTTGAGTCTTGCTCTGTAGCCAGGCTGGAGTGCAGTAGCTCAATCTAGGCTCACTGCAAACTCCTCTTCCCAGGTTAAAGTGATTCTCTTGCCTCAGCCTCCCGAGTAGCTGAGACTACAGGCACCGGCCATCACGCCCGGCTAATTTTTGTACTTTTAGTAGAGACGAAGTTTCACAATGTTGGCTAAGATGGTTTCCATCTCTTGACCTCATGATCCGCCCTCCTCAGCCTCCCAAAGTGCTGGGATTCCAGGCGTGAGCCACTCCGCCCGGCTTCCTTCTGATTTTTCTTTCTTTGGAGTTCAGAACAACCAGTGAAGTATGTGGGAGAAGAAATTTGAGAGGTATCCTCTAATTCGGAGTATCAAAATAAGCTTAATGAGCTTTCCTTGGGGAAAATAAGTAAGAATTGGATAAGTGTTGAAGTAGGGCTACACACTAATCATTTCTTATGTGATAAAGAAATTATAATGACCTCTAGTCTTTGAAACAGAGAATAACTGGTGATGAGTAACCAGGGAGTAAATTATTTCAGTCACAATCATGTAGAAACAAAGTGCCTTAGATTAAATGATAGTTAAATCGATAATTTTACCAGACCAAACCTCAAAATACAAAAATCAGTAAGGTAAAAGAATTATTAAGGCTATAGGAAAAGTTAATTAAAATTCAAGGGCTTAAGGTTAAAACATTAAAATACATCCTAAAAATTGTAACATGCTCACTATCAATATTTTCTTCACCTAGTTACATGACTTTCTTTCTTTTCTGTAGTGGCTTAAATAACTTCTTTTAGTATTATAAAATCAAGATTCCATAAAACTTGCAACTCAAATGATCTTAATATATACGGATTTGCTAGGTCCTGGGAAATGTGTGCACTGCATAAGGGCTTGTAGGTCTGAAACTCAGCCTGCCCTGATCAGTCAAGACATGGTCCTGGTACTGGGCTATGCGTGCTGAGGCTAAAGAAGTCTCAACTTTTCTATTCCAAAAGCCACAATCCTTTAGCAAAAACTCTATGCCCAATAGCCTCTACCTTCTCAGGACAGAGGCAGTATCTTTTAATGTGCCCTATAGGGTAGCTGTTGTCCTGCATAAATGGAACAAGCAGCCTAGATTTTCAGCAAAAATCAGCCATCAAGAATATTGCCAAATGTTTTTTGCAACACTGTTCACAATGGCCAAGATACTGAGTCAACCTAAGTTTTCATTAACAAATGTATGGATAAAGAAAATATTGCACACAGAGAGACACACACACATCCACAGAAGAATTCAGTTTTAAAAGAATACAATCCTGTCATTTGCAGCAACATGAATGAATCTGGAAGATACTATGCTCAGTGAAGTAAGCCAGGGACAGAAAGGCAAATGTTGCATGATCTCATCCATATGTGGAGTCTAAAGAAGTCAATTTCATGGAAGTAGAGAGTCGAATAAGAGTAGAATAGTGCTTACCAAAAGCTGGGGAGGGAAGGGCAGAGTAGAGAGAGACTGGTCAACGGGTACCAAGTTACAATTAGGTGGAAGGAATAAATCTGAGTTTTCTATTGCACAGTAGAGTGACTATGGTTAACAATATTGTATTGCATATGGCAAAATAGCTAGAGAGGATTTTGAGTGTTCTCACCACAAAGAAATGATAAATGTACAAGGTGACAGAAATGCTAAATGCTGTTTCTATTTTTACATGACGTATACAAGTATAGAAATATCATACTGTACCATAAATATGTATAGATATTTATAAATGAAAACACAATGTAAAAAATTCCTAGATTATGGGAGAAAGGTCTTTTTTATAAAAGAGAATATGACTTAATGGTCCAGAAAGATTTCCCTCTCTACTATCTGGTGTACCACCTACTAATTAGCAACATGAACTATGTACCTTATTGCGTGTCTTTTTATCTTGACTGTTAGTAATAGTGGCTGTTCTCATCAACCAGGATATTGTGACATTGATTTCTGCTCTGTCACTATGTCTCCTCCCCCCATTTATGTCCTTCTCTTGTCCCCTCTCGGCTCCCCCCACCCCCATTTGCTTTTATTAATTGCCTTGTAATAATCATTTTGAATATTATGGCACCTGTGTTTTTCTTCCAGCGTTACTTTTCATAGCTTTAGCTACCTACCAAAACTCTGTTAACTACATCTCTCATAATTCTTTGGTCTCCAAAACAGTAAAATCTAAAATTTTACCAAATATTAAATGTTTACCTCTCTTTAGGCCTCCTTTACTTTTCATTTTTCCCCACAGAAACTTCCTTACGTACACTGACTCTCCTAGCTACTCCATTTGATCTGAATCCCCCATGCAGGCAAGTCACTGAGGTCTTCTCTAGAGGTAGAGTCATTCCGCTGATTCTGTCACTAATTTATCCGTTCCAACCCTGAGAAGGCTTTACTATCTCCTCTCCCATGATAAAAAAAAAAATTACAAAACAACCGATCTCTAATCATCCAACTCCTACATTTCCTTGTATCATTCTGCATTGACCCTTTGCATGGGACCTCAAGGTCTTTGCAATAATTTTGCCCAGATACAGTCGGTATCCAAAAGCTGTATCTTCCAATTATTTTGCAGAAACTGTCCTGTTTTTTTCCTTTCTGTTGTTTTCATCTTACCAAACTTCTTAGTACTCCATAGAAGACTTTCTACCCATATTTCATGTATGTCTTCTGGGAAGAAAAACTGTATTTCATTTATCTTCATATTTTCCGCAGGCACTGCTTTAAGTCTAGTTTGATTTTCTTAGCACTTCCTACACTTTTATAATTATCTTCTGAATAATCTGCTCATTTTCAATATCTTTTTAAAATCAACTCTACACCCCACACCTTAGAAATTCTTAGAGAACAGCTCTGAACATGTCCTGACCCAGAAACTCCGTCTTATTTTTAATGCAAAATCCATATTGTTTTTCAATCTAGCCTCAACTTATCTTTCTGCACCTATTTAACCCATCCCTCAATAATTCTCGATAACTTCTTCTCTGGTAAACCATCCTGAACAGTTTCTTACCTGTCCTCTGTGATGCATGTATACACACAAACATACGCACAAATATATTGCATGTAAAATGTAAAATCATAAAATATAAAATGTTTCTGAGCTATACCCTCCATTTCATTGTTCTTGAATTGGTCCCAACTTTTCATTATTTTTTCTTTGCAACATTTAAAAGAAATAGCTTCATAGAGATAAAAACTATATACAATGAACTGCACATCTTCAAATTTGATCACATCCTCCCTGTCCCTCCCTACCCCCACCTCCATCCACAGGTTCCAGTGATCTTTCTGTCATTACAGTTTAGTTTGCATTTTCTAGAATTTTATAAATAGATTCATACAATATGTATTCTTTTCTTAGCATTCTTTGATAAATTAATTTTCAGTTTCATCCATGTTTTTGCACGTATTGATAGTTGTCTTCTTTGTATTGCTGAGTAGTATTTCGTTCTATAGGCGTACTACCTGTTGATAGACATTTAGGTTGTTTCTAGTTTTTGGCTATTAAAAGTAAAGTTGCTATGAACATTCATATCAAAGTCTTGTCATGAACATTTGATTTTATTTCTCTTGGGTAACTACATAGGAAGGAAAAGCTTGATCATGTGGTAGGATTGTGCTTAATTTTTAAGAAATTGCAAAATTTGGCCAGGCACAGTGGCTTATGCCTATAATCCTGGCACATTGGGAGGCCGAGGCAGGAGGATCACTTGGGGTCAGAAGTTCGAGACCAGGCTGGCCACCATGGTGAAACCCTGTCTCTAATAAAAATACAAAAATTAGCTGGGCGTGGGGGCGGGTGCCTGTAATCTCAGCTACTCTGGAGGCTGAGGCAGAAGAATTGCTCAAACAAAGGAGGCAGAGGTTGTAGTGAGCTGAGATCATGCCCCTGAAATCCAGCTTGGGTGACAAGAGTGAAACACTGTCTCAAAAAAACAAAACAAAACAAAACAAAAAGAACGAATGAATAAATAAACAAACAAATAAATAAACTGCCAAATTTATTGCCAAGGTGGTTCTTGCATTTTTCATTCTCACTGGTGGTTCATGAGAATTCCAGTTCCTCAGCATCTTCTCCAACACTTGATATGATCAGGCTGTTTCATTTAAGATATAACGACAGATATGTAGTGATGTTCCATTGTGGTTTTAATTTGCATTTCCCTAGTGAGTAATATGTGAGGCATCTATTTAGTAGCCTTTTTGCCACCCATGTATCTTCTGTGGTAAAATGACTGTCCAAATCATTTACATATTTTCAAAAAGGGTGGATGTTACATTATTGAGTTTTGAATATTCTTTATTATATGTAAATGGTCCTGTCTCATCCCTACAGCCCATAATTCACTATGTTGTATAACTGTTGACTCTCTGTGAAACCTAGCTGAGGAAGGAACTCTAGACAACCTGTCCCCAACCATTTTGGCACCAAGGACTGGTTTCATGAAAGACAGTGTTTCCACATACATTGGGTGGGTTGCTGGGGGTGATGGTTTCAGTATGAAACTGTTTCGCCTCAGATCATCAGGCGTTGGATTCTCATAAGGAGTGTACAACCTAGATCCCTGGCATGCCCAGTTCACAATAGAGTTTGTGCTCCTATGAGAATCCAGTGCCATCACTGATCTGACAGGAGGCGTTGCTCAGGCAGTAATGCTCGTTTGTCCACTCACCTCTGCTGTGTGGCCCCGTTCCTAACAGGTCACAGACCAGTACTGGTCCACAGCAAGGAACTTGGGGACCCTTGCTCTAGACAACTGAAAGACTCTGGGTAGTTTTGTTGAAATAGTAGGAGGACTATAGATATCTAATTATCCACATATTTCAATCTCATGTTTGCATATTGATGCACTGACCTCGTTTGCTTTAAAATGTCTTCCTCTGTCTTCCTCTTACAATAAGTAGAAGAAAATAAAATAGATCAAATATTGCTTATTAGTCAATTGTATAATGTGTATACTAATTTCCTTCTAAAGTGTATAAATTTCTAATGCCTTCTATTTTCTCTTGAATTATTAATTTCTAACAAATCTCCCATTTTTAGATGAAACAGCAATTCATTGTATCATATTTTTCCCTTTACCACAATTTTTAATTACTTTCATTTCATGATTGTTTTTATCTCCACAATTCTTTCATTTGTCTGTTTGTGTCTCCTAACTTATACCAAGTTAAATAAGATGATTCGTAATTATTAACAAAGCAACTATGGCTAAAGTAATTATGTTATTTATGATAATGACATTCTTTTAAGTTACCTAACTATAATTCATTTTGAATGTTCCTGTCAATTGGTAAGTAAACGTAATTAATGATGTTAAAATTGTGTTAACCTATTAAATGTAATTGTCAGTTAAAAAAAATTTGTGACATACAATCCTATTTAATTCAACTGATAGTTACTTGAAATAAATATAACATTTTAAGTAGATGTTTGACATAAAATAAAAATGCTCTTGTGAATCCCGGAGATCTGAGACAGGTCTCAGTTAATTTAGAAAGTTTATTTTACCAAGATTGAGGATGCGCCCTGTGACACAGCCTCAGGAGGTCCTGACAACATGTGCCCAAGGTGCTCAGAGCACAGTTTGGTTTTACACATTTTAGGGAGTCATTAGACATCAATCAACATATGTAAGATGAACATTGGTTCTGTCTGAAAAGGCAAGACAACTCCAAAAGGGGATGGTGCTTCCAGGTTATGGGTAGATAAGAGAGAAATGGTTGCATTCTTTTGAGTTTCTGATTAGGCTCTCCAGAGAAGACAACGGGATATGCATTTATTTCAGTGAGGAGAGGGGTGACTTGGAATAGAATGGGGGGCAGGTTTGCCCTAAGCAGTTCCCAGGTTGACGCTTCTCTTTAGCTTAGTGATTTTGGGGTCCCAAGATAGTTTCCTTTCACACTCTAAACCAAGTTTTGGTATTATATTAGATCATATGAAGTGGACAGAAGTCATTTAGATACTAAATACTTTATAAAACTAAGTACTATAGTCTATAAATAATTTTTAAGCCAAAAGACTGCCAATCCTCTAATATTAATTATTCTTGGTATAGAATAATATTAATCATAAAAATAGTGTCAGAGATTACATAAATCTAAAAGATGTGTGTTTAAAAAACATTTGTAATTATTTAATTAAAATATAATTAACATTTTTAGGATACTAACCAGTGTTACCATTTTTTAAAAATTCATAGATGGCAACTGAGAGGCCAAATATTGCATTTATTATTTTTTCAATATGTACATGATTAATGTTGACAGGAAGTGAAGTTCGACTTAAGATAAAACTCAAACCCCCAATAAAAACCCTAATAATAAAACATCAACTTTAGTCTTTAGTCTTCAATGTTAGAAACATAATTAGATATTAAACAGAAGGAAGTCGGTTTTAGTCTGTGAGTTTATGCAGCTAGCATTTGGGCTATAATCAACAGCTGCCTGTATACATCATGTAGCAAAATGTATGTGTTAACATGGATAGAACAAAATTTGAGCTTGTGCCTGTAAACAGAAACAAATACTATTGAATTTATATTAAACTCTCTATAGCCACATCAAATTATATGATTGTTTAAACAGAGGTCTACGATTACAATCATTATTCTCTATCAGTAAGAAATAAAGGCCGGGTGTGGTGGCTCACACCTGTAATCCCAGCACTTTGGGAGGACAAAGCAGGTGGATCATGAGGTCAGGAGTTCAAGACCAGGTGTCCCAATATGGTGAAACTCCATCTCTACTAGAAAATACGAAAGTTAGCCAGGCATGCTGGCACTCGCCTGTAGTCCCAGATTCTCAGGAGGCTGAGGCAGGAGAATTGCTTGAACCCTGGAGGAGGAGCTTGCAGTGAGCCAAGATCACGCCACTGCGCTCCAGCCAGGGCAACAGAGTAAGACTCTGTCTCAAAATAAAAATAAAAAAAAAAAGAAAGAAAGAAGAAAGACAATGTTTCAATTCTACAGTGTATTTAAATTTGTTGTATTGGAACTCTTTAAATAAGATGATATTTTAAAGAAGTTTTAGGTTCACAGAAAAATGTAGAGGAAAGTCCAGAGATTTCCTACATAACCTCTGCCCCCATTTGATACTTAGCCTCCCCTATTCTCAACATCCCTCATTAAAATAAATCTTTAGTTTGTATTTATCCAAAAAAATAGTTCTAGTGTCTGTGGTGATTAATACAAACATGTATTTACAGCTTTTACATCCTAGATTGGGAAGTTAGGGATAGCCCTGGGAGAAGAGCTTGAAGGACCAAGGGGATGTGCCTATCTGGCATCTGTGACACACTTACCCTTTGTTTTAGACCAATGGGTTTGAAGTAAATTACTGACAGATCATTTTAAAATGCAGATTCTGTTTCAGTAGTTCTGAAACAGAACTGGCGTGTGACCGGAGATTCTCCATTTTTAATAAGATCCTAGATTTTGCTGATGTGGCTGTTTGGGGACTTTAGATTACGGTCAAGACTCACAAGATGATATGGTTTGGCTGTGTTCCCACCAAAATCTCATCTCGAATTGTAGTCCCATAATTCCCGCACGTTGTGGGAGGGACCCCGTTGGAGCCAGCTGAATCGTGGGGGCAGTTTCCCCAATACAGTTCTCACAGTAGAGAGAGATCCTCATGAGAGCTGAGGATTTTATAAGGGGTTTCCACTTTTGCTTGGCTCTCATTCTCTCTTATCTGCCACCATGTAAGACATGCCTTTTGCCTTCTGCCATGATTGTGAGACCTCCCTAGTGACGTGGAACTATGACTCCATTAAACCTATTTTTCTATATAAATTACCCAGTCTCGGGTATGGCTTTATCAGCAGCATGAACATGAATTAATACACAAGACCCTAGCAACTCTGTCCAAACGTCTTTGAACCACTTCAGAGCCCACCTAAATCTCTCTCTCTCTCCAAGTGTTCTGGTTTGCCTACTGCTAAACCAAGAGGGAGTTACTTGTCTTTAGGAGTATAGCTGCAGTGGGGATGTAAGATCTAGTGTGCAAACAAATATTCTTCTTTACTAAGATGTGTGTAGGGTGTGAAGGGGAGTAGATAGGGACCGAGGATGTGTATCATCAGGTTAAGTGTGGTTTCACAGGAGTCCAAGAATTCTAAATTTGAATTAATCCTTCCACATCATTAGGGAGTTGTATTTGTCAAGGTAGGAGACTTGAGCACATTTTATAATAATATACAGTTTATTAGAATGATTTATAATGTTTAAATATTAAGACATATCATATGTGAGCTTCATTTGTTTTCTTGTTCCACATCTTGTGAGTGGTAGCTCTGATCCACCAATGGGTGGGAACATACACCACTTTTGTTCTGGCTGTATCCAGGAAATATATGCTTAAGGCTTGCTGAGGAAGGTGGCTCTCTGCTATAGCACTACAGACACATAAACACACACAATGGCAACACGATTTGACCTACTAATATTTTCATAGTTTGAATGGTCATAGTGATTACTTTGTTTAAAAGACTTATCCTCCAAGCATCATATTTTAGGAGTGGGAGAAAAAGACAAAAATTTAGACCACCTGGATTCTGCTAACTTTTCCACTGTTTCCACTGTTGTCTATGTACCTGAGGGCAGCAAAAGCACAACTGCAAGTATAAAAATACTTTATTTTTCTACTTATACTAGCTAGGTTCATTATAATCCTGGGTCATTTGAAAATTTCATCATATTAAATGTTACTATAATTATTAAGCAAAAAGAATTTGACATTCAGCATTACTAAGAATAAACCAGTCACGTTTGGAAAATAGACTGTAACCTTCTATTTTTCTTTTCATGCAATTGTGAAAAATCAAGATTTTGCAATATTAAAAGATTCACAAGAATAAGTAGAGCAAGATCAATATTTTATGTTGGAAGTTATTAGATTTCCACTAAGGGTTCTATTTATCAAAAAAGGCTCACACAGCTCTATGACATTCATTCTGCTTTTAACCTGTTAAGACAGGGAGAGCATCATACAGTATAAGCAAATCAGACAACCATAAAGAACAATATCGTGTTAGGGTAATTCTGAATAAACACATTAGGGAACTTTGAAGGTTTTAGACAGAATAGTGAACTATTAAATCTATTTCTCCTCCTCCGTCCTTTTTTTTTCCTTCAAGAAGGAGCAGGAGGATATAAAAGTTAAATGATTTAGGATTTAACTTCTTATAAGATATACTTCTGTGATCACATATACTTATTATCTAGGTGGCACTCACAGGAAAAAAGATTTTTGTTTTTTTCATTTTATTTCACTCACGTGACATAGGTACACCAGAATAATAAACCCTGAAGCTTTTTTGAAATAACTTCTTTATTTAATCATAAAGGGGAGAAAGTGTTGGCACATATTCAATAAGACATGAGATGAGTTTTACCTTTGGGCATGTTATTCACACCTATGAAAATCTTCTAGGCTCTGAGGATACATTTATTTCCTTATAATTTTTCCCTGATTGTGAAAATTACAAAAATAAATAAATAACAGAAGACTAATTATATAGTCTCCCTGAAACAATATAAAGGAAAACCATGGAAAAATGACTTTAATAAAGTGGGATTCAGTACCATCTGCATTCAACACAGAATGTTAATTTGTCTCTTCCTTGAGAAGAAAGGTTTGGAATCAATCACATTTCAGAAATTATTAAGAGACATCAAATACAAACTAGAAAAATTTAGTGTTCTTGCCATTTTTATTGTATCAATGTTTACTTTTAGCTAATATAAATTATTTATTAATTTATACACAATTTCACCTGAACATATGTAAAACAAACATTGTTCAGGTTTCAGACTTCAGTTTGGTGTAACACCTTCACATACCACTGGTGCTGAAACTAGCTTCCTTTAATGCTCAATGGACAATCTGAATATGGAAAAGTTATAGTAAATGATTATATTGCTTTGTAAAAATGTGAGACAATTACCTGGTAGATTACCGGGAAAGAGTCGACTTTCCTCCTCCTATTTACAAAGGCAAATAATTCAGAGATGGGATAGATGTTTTAAGAAGTATTTCCCTCTTTAATCAGTCAAGACTGATCAAATTGGTGATTTATTCCCAACCTCTTTTTCTCCCAAATAATTCACCACTTTATTATTCTGGGCTTTGTAGTGCTTACTCAATCCTGTGATGGTCAGAGGGTACTCAGGCCGACTATGACTTTTAGCTGTATCATTTAATTTTTCAGCTGAGCTTTAGGTAATAAATCTGTTGTCAGCCTGTCTATTTGTGTCACTCTAAGACACATGAGAAATGAAGCTGTGAAAAAAGCAAACCAAAGCGCCTTCTTTCCTTCATGGCTAAAAGCAACAGATCAACAGCAAAATAAAAATGCGTCTCTTACACGTTGCAAAATGCATGCTGAGCCCTTTAGCTCATTTATCTACCTCCAAAACAAGCTATCTGTGTGAAATGTATCAGGTGTTTCCATAATGTATGGATATGTTTTTGCAGTAATTTTAACCTGAAAATTATTCACTAAACAATTAGTAAGAAGCAATGGAACAAAACCTCATTTCGAATTTGCAAGTAAAAATATGCTATTTAATTTTTTCTCTGTGCTACTATGAAGCTAAATGGGTTAATAGGAATAAAATGGTGGAAAACCTTTCAGAAATTTATCTTGAAAATTTGAGAAATCATTTGACTCCCCTTGTCAATTTCATCGCCTGCAAAATGAACCAGTTTTAGATGATTTCTAAGGTCACTTTCAGCTGTAACGTTATGCCGTTCTGATCTCATAAATCATACAGTGCCTCTCATTCACATATATATGACTTAAAATGATTATCATTTAGAGAAGCCTGCATATTTAAGGCATGCTACTAACTGCACTGCAATTCAATATGTTCATTAAATTTTGTTATAGATGGAAAAATTTTAACCTCACCTGCAGCACTTAGCTTAAAGATTAAGCAGAAAGTGCTTTCCAAAATATACTTGCAAAATTGATATTCTTCTTATCTCTCTATATTAATTTAATGCTGAATGTAATCAGCATGCCTAATGAACTGTAAATCTCACACCTGCCTCTGTATCCTATAGGGTAACGTCATCTTACGATGCGTCTTCTCTTCCATGCATTTTGTTATTAATGTAAATTGTTTTTAATAGCGGCCAGTCAGGAAAATCGCTGTCTATATTTAGGCCCCAGTGTGGCGAAGTCTATTCTTGCATGCAGTGGCAGAACTTTGGATGACATGCTGAGTATTTATTTACAGGAGTTGTCCAGCATCTAAAAGAGCCCTGTTAACACAAACAAGACTTCAGGTTCTTCTCATTTACTGGCTGATGAAAATCAAAGAACGGTATGCATGCCAATGAAGGACCATGAATTTTTCATATATTTGATTCTTTTTCATGACTCCAAACCCCCATATTCTCTGAAATGATTACACAGTTCTCTATCAGGAACTTTATCCCCTAGGTGGCAAGAAGCCAAAGGAACATGAACTTGAACTGACCTTTTGATAAGTTTGATTGTACTATTTTTGCAACCTTAGAGGAGGAATATCAGGCTTACTCTAGAAAGCAAGCAGTTTGTGAAATCAAGAGAATGGAGAAACAGCAAAGTGCTAATTAGAGAGATATTTCTGAATTCCCCAAAACTTAAATATTGCCCAAAGCAAAGTTCTATTAAAATAATCATAAAACATCTCTCTATGGGTATGTATATATTTTTAAGTTTTATTGCAGAGTGTATGACGCAGTTAGGCTTCAATAATTATTTATTCATCATGTCATTCAGTAATTGCTTATGGAACACATAAAGCTGCCAGGATAAGCTAAACACACTAAGGAACATTGCAGAGAATGATCTAACAAAGTATTCAAGTCAGCATACCTAACTGGAGACAGATTATATGGGATATACAGCTGTTCATAGAAAGCGTTTTGTTTTTCTATTATGATAAAAACATATTATTCCTTTCATGAAATTTTCAAGATCAGTCCTTTATCTTTTCTCTAGAGGAAGCTTAGTAAAAATTCCACCAATTCAGACCAAAATGATCCTTTTAACCTTTAGTTAAAATGATACAAATTGATATATTAATCAGAACTTCTTAGAAGTGTGAAAAATTTTTATATTTTCACTAATCTAGATTGACACCTTCACTTAACTTTATAAAATATAAATTCAGGGAGTATTTGGAATGAATCAGAAGTATTCTTTATGGAATACTTTTAAAATGGCTTTTTAAAAATTTATTCTCCTACGTTAATAGTAATTGAAATGTTTTCCAAAGAAAATCGTAGCATTCAAAGGGTTTTTATTTCCTTTATAATATTTTTTAATGTTTTATGAGTCTTTATATTGGACACTCCTGGTATTAAATGGATTGTGATAATTCAGTGTGTTATAAATCATCAGAATTCTTCATATAGCAAAATGAATATCTGCACTACTCTTTAAACAATTTACTAATATCCAATAGAGAGGAAAATGCTATTTAGAAAGAATTCTTCAGGAAAAATAACAAAATCTATCGTTTTTATTCAAATTCCAAAATAAAGCCAGCTGACAACAAGTGATTTATTAATAGTCATTATATAATAAGCTCAGCGCAGCCCCGGGCAGCCTGCAGACACGGTGACTGCCTGACAAATGGCAGCGCTCAGGCTGGTTCCGCGATTGGAAGCAATTCCCGAATTAATCGGAAAGATTGTCAAATGTGTTACCATTCCCCCAAAGTGAAAACAGGCATAATACAATCTAGAAATTGGATTCTTAGGAAAAATGTACAAGTCAAGTTAGCAAGAAGTTATTGTGTACCTATTATGTCCCAATATCGTTTAAAGTGCTCTATGGGATAGAAAATAAATACTGTATTTGTCATGTTCTCCTCAAGGGAACTACAATATTATTAGAGAGAAAAGACTTATATACATAAGACAGTCAGAGACCAGCCTCATCTCTCATCCACACACCCCAGTTCACTCAGGTCTCTTCCTCCTGGCTTTTCTCCTGCTCTCCAAAAGTGTAATGTTTTTCCCCCTCTAGATCTTCTGCGCATACTTAGCCTTGTGAACTCGTATTTTTTCATTAAATTTTAGTTTAAGTACAGCTTTCTCAAAGAGTCTTTCATGGCACTTCCCTCCAACACAATCTAAATTGATCCCTCCAGGTTTATTCTTTCACGGTCCCCTATATTTTACCTTTATTTGATTTATTATATTTAATACTATATATTTAATTTTGTGGTTATTGACTTTATATCTGCCTTCCAACAAATGACGTGAACTCTTTGAGGGCAGGGGCAGATTGTCTGTTTTGCTGTGCACCATATCTCTTAACCTTACCTTGTGGTTTCTTAACCTCAGCCTATTGACATGTATTGCCAAATAATCCTCTATTGTAGGGGGCTGCCCTGTGAGTGGTAGGATGTTTAGCAGCCTTCCTGATATCTGTCCAACAGAGGTCGGCAGCCACCCACCTCAGATGTGACAAACAAAAACGTCTCCAGACACTGCCAAATGTCAGCTAGGGAACAAAATTCACCCCAGTTGAGATCTGCCACCCTGCACTATTGACCAGCATATAATATTCATTTAAGGAATAATGGAATAAGTAAACTAACATGAGTCACCATACAACCAAATGCCATTTTGTGTTTGCCAATATTACATTGCCATTTCATAGATTTTTATGAGGATTAAATTAGATGATGAATGGAAAATGTTTGCGTCAGCTTGAACTTTATGATCAGGCTGTATAACAGAAATGAACTATTGGCCATGATTATAGATTCTTAAACAGATGAGTTAAGTTTGAAAATATATTTTTAAGAGATCAATCTGACATCGTATGTAGAATGACTAGAAAGCAATAACACTAAATATTAGTATCAACAGGAAACTACAAGTATAAAGACCAGTTGGCAGTCAGCATGAACAGTACTAGTTGAAAGCCACCGCTCTGGAAAGAAATAGCCTAGGATTCTAACAATTTCTAGACTAGTCAATCATCTTAGACAGAGTGGATAAAGTCCAGTACTAAGGTGGGATGACAATGAAGATGGCCTTATCAATCTCCTTCACTATCCTTTTGCTTTAGGTTTCCACAGCTCACTGTCCACCAAGAGCCGTCCCTGGAACATCCATTTCACTCCTGCTCTTTGCCTTCAAAGCACAACTGTCACCTCTCAAAAATACCTACCCACATCATTAGTCCACACGGATCTCTCAGCTACCTGATTTCTCACTCACCAATCCCAGGTAGTACAGCAAATCATTGCTTAACATAGTATTATACTACTCTTCTTTCATTTTTGGTAAGCCAATGTGTGATTAGACTTTATGCTTTCTACCTCTTTGTTATCCTCCAATGATAGCTATAGGCATAGTAAATCATGGTTTTTATATTTTATCCTTTACTTTCTGAGTCATGGGATATCAAAGTTAGAAGGAATCCAGAGGTCCAGTAGCAGAGCTGTAAGAACAGTCATGAATCCCCATAATAATAATCAGAAATATGTTTAGCCAGATGTTGCTTGTCTATCTCTAGTGATGAGAAGAGCACTGTTTCATCTGCTTTCATTTTTGGAAGCATTGTCTTTAAACATGTCTTCCAAGTTATACAAACATAAACTCTTTAAAGATACTTTGTGTGACTACTTAGAGCTCACTCAGAGTATCTCATTAGTTCCTGTCCCTCATTATGTAACTATACATTTTGCCTTTTTGAATTTGCTTTATGTTTGTTCCAAAATAGTTCTTTATTTTATCTATATATTTTATTGTAATCTTTATTGAACATTTAAGACTAGAGATATACTGAGTTTCTTTTAATTATTTTTATTTTACTCTTAGCTTACGTCAGTGTAGTATACAACAATTAATTTCAAATAAATATTTGATTCTATAATTTAAGGCTGTTCCTGAAATCATGTTCATATGATGTAGCTTCCCTTCCTTGTTATCCTCCTTTCTCTGCATTCACCTGTTTTCATTGCATCTGGAGGTTTGAATGAAGTTATAGAGGGAGGATGTGAGTGAATGTTATAAATAATGTAAAATTGCCATAAGTAATTGTTTTAAATGAAGCTAAATATATTGAAGTTCCTGACTTATCAAATAATTCAGGTTGAATGACAATTAATCCTAAAATCTGTAAAATCATTCCTTGGGTTAAAAAAAACATATAAATATATATTGTAGACAGCAGGGAGTTTAACCTAAGTGTATTAATCAGTAATAAGGTCAATATATGTGAACAGTGTCATGAAGCTGAGAAAAGCTAACTTAATTTTAGGCTACGTGAGCAGAAGTGTCCTGTGTGGGCCTGAGCAATGATAGTTCCCACAATGTCTCTTCATTGTGCAGACAACACTTGTAAGTTGTATAAACCTATATGAAAGTTTAGCATCCTATATGAAACACAGAACAGCAACAGAACTAATGAGATATTCTGAATGGGATATAAGTGTGACAGAAACTATCTTTGAAAAGGGATTTTTCAAAAGGTGTGTGTGTTGAGGAGATGGTGGTGTCAAAGGAAGAACAGGATGACAAAGAAGTGTTAAAGAACTGGGAATGTCTAACATTGAGAGATAAGATGCTTGTAAACAAAAAGCAATATGTACATGGTGGAAAGATTGTCATATGAAAGAAGTATTAAGAATTTTTTTAACAAATAGGCTATAATAGGTGTAATGAAATTCTATGAAAAAACAATTAGATTAATGTGAGGAAGTTGCTTCCAACAGTGCTATCTCAAGATAGAAGGTCCTATGTAATTGAGAAGTCATTTTGGATGTCATTAATGACTGACTTTGAAATCTCACCAGTCTGTCCTATGTAACAACGATCAAAACTATACTTTTAATCAGCAGGTAAGTTAAGATACATTAAGGAAAAAGAACAGCATTCAAATTTTAAAAATAAAAATAAGATTACATTTTAAATTAATAAACATGGGTCTGTAGGGAGATCTTATCAAAAGTTTCATGAATAGCAAAGGTAGCAGCAAGGCAGAGATTTTATGCTAAATGGAATTCAAGTTTTCCATTTGGGTTTGGGAGGGAAATAGACAAAATGATCATTAAAGCCTCGGAGTCTAGATTTCTATGATGTAAAACTAATTGATTTTCAGGGAAAGTTAAGCCCATTTATTATAAAGGACGAAGGCTACATGGAATGAATGGGCTCTGTTTCAATACTCAGGCGTGGAGGCCTAATGCAACAGACCCTATCAATGGGAATCAGGAAGATGTCAAAGTGAGGTATCTGCTATGGTGTCAACAGCCAGGAGCGGCCCAGCAAGTGCTGGCTACTTCAGTGCACATGAGTGCCAAAAGCCAAATGATACTTCATTGTTTTTAAAAAGGACAGTCTCTCTAATTAGCTTATTAATGCTGAAAGCCTGGTAGTAGTTAAAATATGCAGGAGTTTTATTTTGTTTTCTGACACCATGCACGTTATCTCCTCTCCCTTCCAAATGCCACCTGTCTCCCACTCCACACATACACAGGAAGAAATTAGACTAGTTGTCATTTAAGGTGCTTTTACTGCTAAAGTTTTATGATAAAATTTAGACAACATTTTTGTCACAAAAGTACACCCTTTTGATTAATGAATGACATCTGCAGAATGATTTTCCCCAACCTGTCCTAAAAAGGCACTCTGATTTGTCCATTTCTTCTTTTTCATTCCCACCATCAAAAATTGTCATTAAACAACTACTTTATTCAGTGTACTAAAAAAGATACCAGATACTAGAAAAGGTACTAATAAAGGAGAAAGGTATGAAATATAGAATGCTCTCGGGGTGTTAGATGCATGTGCATGAAAACAGAATACATACTACAGCACCCATGCAGATCACTTAGCTTCTAAAAATCAGTCCTCTGATCCATGCTGTAAACACAATGCAGTACTTTGATTCATGGTCCTTTTTAACATTAAATTTCTCCTTAAAAATTTGTGGAACAACAATATCATTTTCTGAAACAGAATATGAAACTTTTATATTGAAAAGTAAGCATGGTTTTTATGGTTGAAAGAAGTTTAAGATTTGAAAAATTAAATAAATTCCTGAAATTCTATAAAATTGCACTTGAAGTTTTTGTATCCTAAGGTACAGGATTAAATATAACCTTAAAAATGGAAACTTGGAGCCTTCAGATTTGGAAAATTTTCTATATTATTATCAGTACCAGAGATCTATTAAAATTGTATATGCCCTAATAATATGAAGGGAAAAGTGGCACATGAATACTTTGGCATTATTTTAGTAATAGGTGGAGTTAAGACTGAAGTAAATCAATGAGCATAAGTCAAATATTAGCAAATACTTCATAATGCACAAATAAAATCAGCAGTCTAGATATGTGTGCTTTTTCTATACTCAGTGCAAAACTTAAGAATGACTTAGCTAACTCAAGATGAGACCCGAAACACAATTATTCACTATAGGAAAAAAGAGCAAACATCTTCCCACAAACAGAAATTCAATATTTAGATATGAAAAACTTTAATGTCTCTTATGATGGTCATAAATTCTATTCACATGAATAGCACAAAAGTAGAGCTGCTTTTCACCAGGAAGGATATTAATATAGTAAGAAAGATTTTATGATCAACTTTTCAGGCAAATCAATACAAATCATTCAACAAAATACTATTAAAAATCCTGGTGGGATCACACGTGGACATATTTATTGCTCACAGACCATGATAACTGTCTGTCATAGAGTGTGAGACATGAATTAATGATTTTTCTTTCATCTGTTTAAATAATCTCATTTTAATATTTCAAAAACTAAAAAGTCATAGCAAGGAAGCTAAATTAAAAATAAACGAAAAGAGCTCTCCAGAGCACAAACATTTTCATAGCAATTTTTCATCTTTGCTTTATTTATATTCCTGGTGACTTCTTTGCAAGATACCTTAGAGATTTTAAGAGGTTTCTCTTTAGCCAATTGTATCATAGCTCAAATTTAAAACCTAATAAGTCATTCTTTAGACAGTTAGAACATAAAAGAATATTAACAACTTCTGTAGGACTGTTTGAACCCAAAACACAATATGGGATGATCGAAATATAAAACACTAACTTGGGTGTGCTAGCATGGGGAAGTTTTCTCATCATATTGATCACATATGTTTTTTACACATATTTATTTTAAATGTATATGTGCATTTACATTTATTTAACACAGTTCTGTGTGTCTGCTATTTTTCTAATTAATATATGTCAGGCCTACTAAAATGTAATCCTCACAAGTGCAGAATTCCATTCTAGTTTCATTGACTGCTGCATTCCAAACTTAACTCAGTGTCCACATTTTACTAGGAGTGTCTTAAATCAATGAGTGATCCTGAGAAACAGAGGACAGTGAATCCTGCCCACATATAAACTGTTGGAGTTAATCTTGGGTAGAAAACATCCCAGGATCTTTTTGGTTATCGGTTTTCTGGTTAAAAATTTTTAATGACAATCCTAATACAAATGTCTCACTTCAAATATAATACTGAGAATTTCTGATTTCGCGTCCCAGTATCTCACAAATTCTCATATTCCCAAACCCTAAACATATCCCACACATACCACATCATATGCCAAAGTAACGTAAAAAGGCTTAGCAAAATAAATTCGGGTTTAGATGAGCCTGAAGAAGGAAGCACAATGTCTTCCTTACTTCTTTCTCTCTCTGCCTCTTTCTCTTCTTCCTCCCTTCTGTCCTTGCTTCCTTCCTGTTAACATCCTACTTACAAGTTCTTCAGAGAGAGTAGCACTACGATACTTATTCAATAGTTCTGTCAGAATTGGTGTTTCTTTAGGTACTTCCCCTTAAATAAAACATTATTTTTGCTTTTTTGATTTATTTTTGCACTCCCTTCTCAGTAATCTAGATAAATTGCCAAGCAAGCACACTGTAACCTTGGTGAATTTATCTATGAGAACACTCACATAAGCTTGAAATTAGTACGCCCCTGGAGACTACCTTATTTTTCCTTCTGACTCAGACCTTTAGGTAGATAGTCAGTGTCTTGGAACTGAATAGACAGAATTTGCAAGCTGAATATTGTTGGCTCATAGAGTGAATTTCTCTTACACTTGGAAGAAAAATTGTGACTAAGTGACAGTGAGGTTTTTACTTGCAAGCTGTTGGTAACCTTCTGTCCCTTTACACAGGCAGAGGGCTTTTTTGGTTAATGGACTGAGTTTGTGGAACACTTGTCCCCTGGTGCTGTGTCTTAGCCCTTAGGTCAGAAGACAGACAATTTACATCCATTTACCTGACATTCTTTATAGTCAAAGGCTACCAGTTTAGTCCCAGCAAGCCTGACCCTAACATGGTTTGATAAACAGGCAGGCAAGAAATACTGCATTAACACAGCTCTTCTATTTAGTCAAGGGGAAAACTACAGAAACATGGGTATTATATCACTCTACACTCATTCTGCTCTTACCAGGCTTTTAAAGTGCCATTAGTGCTTACTTGCAAAATCAGATTCAATTTAGATGATTAAATAAAAATGAAAAAAATCTGTGCATTTTCTAAATAGCCCAACACTAAGATTGCTTACACACTTCTTTATACACATAACCATTTCTGTAACATGTCAGAAAGTAGAGGTATTTTATAATTATTTTTATGTTTATGGTATAATTTAAAAAGGGTTTAAAAATCAGATGAATGGTGGCAAACTGAATATTTTCAGTTATAATATATTTGATTCATAAAAGTTATCAGAAACTCAAGGGAGTAGTTTATCTTTTCTCTTCCAAAAGAGTTATATTTCACTTTAGGACATATATTTCACTTTAAGAAATATAAATGAATTATATTTCACTTTAAGAAATATACATATTTAAATAACTAGAGAGCAAACAGTTATTTTAACCAAGCCACTGAGTATCAGCATTATCAGAGGGAGAACCTTTACTGCATATCATTAAGAAACCCTAGAAGTAAATTTTAGAATTATGTAAATTTTACTTGTCTGTTTATTTTTTTCTTGACTTGACTTATGTTTGAATAACTCTTTGAGACTTCCAACACATTTTCCTACACTAATGTCTTGCTTCATTCATTTAATAAATATTTATTGAACACCTACCCTAGGACAGATACTGTAGTAGGTATAATAGGTCCTTTGGATATTGCAGTGAACAGAAGAGACAACATTTCTGCACTCATCAAGCTTCCTTTCCAGACATCAATTTTGAAAATGGTAATAATAACCCAGTAAATATATGAGATGATTTTATGTCTTATATATTAGTGTTAAGGCCTATGAAAAAGAAATACTATGGGATAGAAAGTACTGAGTGATACTAATTCAGATGAGTATATATGCAAAGAATACATATATGAGAAGATCAATTTTAAACAGAGGTGTGCATAAGTTAAGATTCTATGTGTATATATGTGTATACCTGAGGGGAGATTTTCCAGGCATACAGAACAGCAAGTGCAAAGGTCCTGGGGTAACATGATAGCTTAATGTCTTTAAGGGCTAGGAAAAAGGCCAGTGTGGCTGACATAGAGTTAGAGAAGGGGAAGGAGAAGGGAAAAAACAATCTAGGGTTAAAGGCAGTGGGATGCATTGGAAAGAGGGTCCAAAGTTAGGTCATCTAGTTTTCACTTCTCACTTCAGTCACTTGGCAGCTATTCACCATGTATATATTTGTTGAAAATGAAAGAGTGGTATTCAGCTAGAAAGTAATAATTAAATTAATATACTGTTGGGAAACAGGTTTGTTGCTCTACTATAATTCTGAAGCAATGACAATTACGGGAGAAAGAAATACCATGCAGCCTATTCTCCTCCACCCCCATCCCAGGATACACAAGCTTCAAAAACAAGCAAGAAATATTTACTATTTTAGTTGGTCTCTGTGATTGTAGGCTACAGAGATTCATTTGTGTTGCTCCAAGTGATCGGAGATTTATTATAAGTGTAAAGAAGAAAAAAATGCAATTTAATAGAAACACTGCAGAGTCTTCCTTTTATAGGAGAAACATTATTTACCTCCAGGAACTGGCAGTTCTTTTGTCCAACCAAGCACTTTTTAATGCCCACTTTGGCTATGAAAGGTCAAGCCTTCTAGAAATTTGGCCTAAATGGGACTAGTTGGACAAAAAGATCACTGAATCATACTGCCACAAACTAATCACGCTTTGACTTTTCTTTGGCAGGCTGGGAGAAAGAGAGGGAGAGGTGATCAATCTATGGTCGAGAAGGACCCAAGCCATTAAATTTGGGAAAGGCAGGAACAGAGTAAAAATACAGAAAGAATAAGGCCACAGAGGTGACCACAGTATCGTCACTCCATTGTTCTGCTATGAATGACAACCTTCTTCATGTCTCTGCTGTCTTGCTAAATTACTTCCTCATCTCTCTTCTTTGTATCATATTATCTCTATCTCAGAGATAGCCCTTCCTTCTATACAACTTCAGATCATACATGGCCATCGTGTTAAAATCTTTTTATGTTAACATTTCAAGTTTAGCTTTTACTGCCATTGATTTATACTGTTGGTGCTTTTTTCTGCAAGTTGCTGAGAACTTGAATTTGATTTGCTTAGATATAAACTGATCAATGAAAGGTGGAAGACCGTAGGTGCATAGATCTTAGTAAGTGGGAAGAATGTGATACTGACATGCCATCGGCAGAAAGCAAAAATTTTGAAATCATGTTTAATGACTATTGAGTAAGGAAGACTCTTAAAATGAGGGTTAGGTTTGGGATATTTGAGATGGAATAAAAACAAGAAAATTTAAGGCATATTTTCTACTAGCTGATAGAATAAAACAAATATATGTTATTGTATTATTTATTTCTACTTAGTTATTCTCTCATGAACAATAAAACAATATAGCTTCATTTTTAATTATAACAAAAATCTATATGTGAACAGGAATCAGAGAAAGCACACAAACAGTATTGTTCATTTATTGTACACTGTTTACTGAGGCCAGATTTGCAGGTTCTATTTCTTCTCCACTGGGAACACAAGTAGATTTGTAATGTAAAATTAGAACGGGGAATGTTTGCACTGAAAGAGACCTTAGAGAGCTTCTAATCGAATTTTTTCAATTTACAGATAAGGAAACTGAAACCCAGGGGGAGAAATTGAGTTCATTGAGATCACGGTTTAGTTAGTAGCCTAACTGAGAAAAGAACCCAAGATTCTTCTCTCCCAGGGCAATATTTCCCTCATATCATGCTGCCACTCCTTCATCATAAGGGTCTAGGGTTTAACAAAAAAAAAAAAGAAAATATACATTAAAAAAATAGAGTGTGCATTATTTGCCCCATGTTAAGTGCTTCTATGTTCAGCTGCTACTCCTTTCTTTTTTATTTTGTTTTCTGTGTATTGGTTATATTTATATTTCCTTAGGCTTAAAGATTTATCATTCTAGGGATCTATGAAAGAAACGGATGCTATCCTCTTATACTATTTTATCTGTCTTTTACAAAAGTATTATGTTTGATTATATGCATTTCTGTTTCTTTGAAAGTGCTCTAAAAGACTGTCATTCACACTGTGATGAGATTCTTCTAGGCAGAAAACACACATTGCTCTTCAGTCTATGATAATCATAAATACTTGACTGACCATTGCTCCGATTGCAAGAATGCAAGTACGATTGTGTTCCCTTTTTAAAAATGTATATCTATGCATTGTAGTGTCACACTCTATATGCTCAATACTTCCCAATACCACTTACAAAATGACCCTTAACCCTTTTCTCCTCTTTTCATCGAGTATATGCATCAAGCATTTTTCACATGTGCCAGTTTCACTTCTTTATGATGTCACAGATAATTGTTTTGGCCTCAGGGAAAGAATGTGCTTTCTGCCGCAAATAATGGCTGTAGAACTGTCTGAGTAAAAAATGAACTAGTTGTGAAGTCTTTTTTTCTTTTTTTTTTGTCTTATCAATTATGGAAGAAAGAAACTTTCCTTAGCACAAGGAGAATACTAAAAATGTCAGATAAAATGATGGGAAATGAAGTTGAGGATAGGAACAGGTACAGTAAACAAGTTTAAAGGCAACAAGCTTTTTAATGAACAAGACAGAGAATATGTTAGCTACATTTATATTTTATCAGGCGAAATTATCTCTGCTCTTAAAATAAAAAGGAAAATTGAATTTTACTACATGGGAGAAAAGATGAGTTAAGTATATCACCTATGAAATCCATATTCATTTCTTCCTGGAGAAATAAATGTATTTGACTATTACAACAATGTGAATAACCAGAGACATTGCACATAATCAAAAGTTTATAAACTACCTGTCATGAGTATTTATACTCAAATAGATGAATTATTGTATTAGTCCACACTGCTGATAAATACATACCCAAGACTGGGCAATTTACAAAAGAATGAGGTTTAATAGACGTACAGTTCCATATGGCTGGAGAAGCCTCACAATCGTGGCAGAAGGCAAGGAGGAACAAGTCACGTCTTACATGGGTGGCAGCTGTCAAAGAGAGAAAGCTTGTGCAGGGAAACTCCCATTTTAAAAGCTATCAGATCTCGTGAGACTTATTCACTATCATGAGAAGAGCATGGGAAAGACACACCCCCATGACTCAATTATCTCCCACTGGGTTCCTCCCATAACACATGGCAATTTGGGGAGTTAAAATTCAAGATGAGATTTGGGTGGGGACACAGCCAAACTATATCAATCATAAACCACCTTGTTCTTTGAACAAAGAAAATCTAATGCATTTAATATTTCCAAACACTAGATTTATTTGAGGTCTTGTTTGTTTGTTTGTTTTTGTTATTGTTTGGTTTTTTGCTTTGGCACCAGGAAAACATGATTATTCTGTCCCATTCTCAGGGAAGATAGCAGTAATGCTGGATGCTTGATGTCTTTGTCATTTTCTGATTTTGCCATCAGAAGGAGGATGAGCAGACAGGAAAGGGCCATCTCCACCATTGCCCACCACCATTACATAAGTGGTAATTTTCTAAGATTCTTAAAATTTCAAAATATCTAAAACTTGCTATAAAAAACTACTTGACATTTAATTTGTAGGCAATTCCTATAAGCCAACGTTTGTTGAAGGTCTACTATGAGTCAACAATGTTAATATGTATTTAGCCTTCGCATATACAGAAATAGATAATAAGAGCTAGCATTTATTGTGCAATAATTGTTTACCAAGGTACTGGACCTATCTCTTATCTTCATGATGTCATTTAGCTCCTACAACCATCCTATGAGAAAGATAATATTATGAGTTCCATCGTATGGATGCGGAATAGAGATTTAAGGAGTTAAGGTTATTTAATTAGTAAGCAGGTTTGACATGACAAATTTCTTTTCCCTTAGGTCTCTTTTGCCTGTCCTGAATTGATGTAAAGTCACTGGGGCAGGAATATTAGAAGACTAGTAGTTCCTAAAATCAGAATACTACCTGAGTCATCCTTTGCCACATTGAGAGAAAATTCTGGAAAGACATCTGGATTGGCTGAAATCCCCCTATAGTTATCCTGAATGAGGTCTTTAGGAATGAGAATTGTGTTCTGCAATCAAAGAGGAGTGCTCTTCACTTATCCCTATTTTACCTCAAGCTGCAATGGCTAATATGGCAACCACTAGCCTGGTAATGCAACTGAGCACTGGAAATGTGGTTAGTCTGGACTGAATGCATTACAAGTAGAAAATACATACTGGATTTTAAGACTTAATACTGGAAGAAGAATCTAAAATATCTTAGTAATAATTTTCATATTGATTACAGGTTGAAATAATAACATTTAATATATATTGAGCTACATGTATTATTAAAATTAATGTTGTTTTTTTAAAAATGGCTACCTAAGAGTTTAAAATTATGTTTGTCTTCCTCCTTATGTTTCTATTATGTAGGGTGAATTTAAAGAGATTTCTTCTGAGACTTCTACCCTTAGAAGGAGATGGATTAAGCTATACTTCCTGTCTGTTCTTATTATGATTTTACCAGGAAATCTAAGATGTAGACTAGATTCTTCTGTTATAAGAATGTAAGCAGTCTTGTTATTTCCCATTGCTCATCTCGTAATATCCTGTTTGTTTATTTATTTGCTTTCCATCATTAGCTGTAAAATCCTCTCAGAAAAATATAATTTTAGAGTTTTATTTTAGAATGATATGCACAGGGTAGCTTGGAAAACTATGGCACCCCTTAACTGATGATGGCATGCAGGAAACACTACCTCAAAGTACCTTGGCATTTGGGAAACTCCTGCCCCAGCCATTTTTCCATTTCTTGCTGCCATAAAACCTAGAAAGATCATTCTCTGATCTTTCCTTCCCTTCTCCCCTGAAGATCTTCATGGGACAGGTGTTCAGTCCCGTATCTGAAGGAAGAAATATCAACAGCGATATCAAGAGGAATCTGGACACACAGGCCTCGCTAAGTTCCCCTCAGTCTATTACCATCAGATAATAACCTCTTATTCTCTTCTGCGTGCGTGTCCATAAAATACAGTTTTTCCTGTATCTTTACAGTAAAAAGACAGGTCTTCATTTCTGAAGCCTTTTATGTCATTTAAAATATATTAAATAATTTTTTTGTGGTTTTTTTTTTTCTTAATCTCTCTTTTGTTCCAGAAGTCTCAGCCACAAACTTTGTGATGAGTGAGGAAAAGATATGACTTTTTCTCCCCTTACCAGGCTTACAGCTAGGTAGCACGTCTAAATCTGATAGAGATATTGGGGCTGAATGTTGTGGTTCCAGGACATCATCATAAGTGGAATAACGAAGGCTGCAACAATTTCACAGTGGAAATATTAACATTGAGATATTTAACACTGAAATAGCAATTGGTATTTGTCTCTCTCATTTCCTTGAACAGTGATTTGTGGCTCTCCTTAAAGAGGTCTTTCACATCCCTTGTAAGTTGTATTCCTAGGTATTTTATTCTCTTTGTAGAAATTGTGAATGGGAGTTCCCTCATGATTTGGCTCTCTGTTATTGGTGTATAGGAATGCTTGTGATTTTTGCATGTTGATTTTGTATTCTGAGACTTTGCTGAAGTTGCTTATCAGCCTAAGGAGATTTTAGGCTGAGATGATGGGGTTTTCTAAATATACACTCATGTCATCTGTAAACAAAGCCAATTTGACTTCCTCTTTTCCTAATTGAATACCCTTTTATCTCAAAGAGATCAAGAAAAAAAAAGCTTCTCTCATCATTAATTATTGCTCTGGATCCCATTGTAAGACTTATTTGAAAAGACTGGGATGAGGTTGGAAATGAGCGGAGAATCATTTTACAGTCAGTGTGAATGAGAGTCAAACATTTAGTAAAAGGTGAAGAGAGGTACAATATAAGCAAAAGTTTGAAGTGAAGTGTATTAACACTGCTATTGAAACAATGGGAAATGGTGGACTACCAGAAAGACAAAGGATGCTTTTAAAGGCACAAAAGACTTTAGTAAAAAGAATAAAAACACACAGGAAAGTTTCCTTTTGTTTCCATTAAAACTATTGGTAGCAAAGTAATTGGGTAGCACAGCTTAGACGTCAGAGTTAAATTTCTGCCATCCACTTTCACTTGAAAGAGTCAAATTCAAAACAAAATTAACTGTTATTAAAAATATATGTTAACCAACAACCAAGTTCCTGTGTATAATAAAACGCCAATGCAAATTAAAGGCAAACCCATATCCATTGTAGGACAATCATGATTCCAAGTCATTACAACCTTTAAAATGTTTTCAGAATTATTAAAAAATAAATTATATTTAATAAAGTTAGAGATGTATTAATTAAATTCATCTTAAATGTAAATTAAAATCTTAAATGTATTTTAAGATTTTAGAAATCACCATTCCACATATGATAAAGTGATTATTTTTTAAATGACTGAGCATGTACAATGTGATAGATTCAATCAAGCAGGCTTCAAATTGAAAATACTTGTAATTAATATCAGATAATATGAAACAGACCATTTAAATAATAACAACTACTAATGCATTTAATTATTCACAAATATTGAATGAAACCCTATTACATTCCAAGCACTTTTAAAGTTCTGAAAATTTTGCAGTAAACACAATAGATAAAAATTCTTTATCTCATGAAGCTTGCATTCTAGTTGGTGGAAAGAGAACAGAATTAAAGTGAGTAAATTAATGATATATTATCAGTAGTGTTGAATGCTATGGGGAAAAATATCTGAAAAGGAGGATACAAATATCATAATGGGGCAGGGGTGACTGGCGTTTTAGTGAAGTGCTAAACGAAAAGGGAAATTCAGTTATGGAGGTATTCCAGGAGATGGGGTAAGAGACAGCAAATATCTGATCTAAGGACTCCAGGTTGGAAACAATGGAAAGATAACAGACAAAGGAAGTTATATTAATTACATATTTAAAGAGTCACTCTGGTTGCCTTAAGAATAGTTTGCAGGAGAAGTAATGGAAGAATCAGAGAGATCTATTAGTGGCTATTATAAGGAAAAATATGATGATGACTTGAGCCAGGGTAGTTGCATGGGAGAGTAGTGGGTGTTGGAGTGATTCTGGGTCTCTAATGAAGGTAGAAACAACAGGAATTTTGTTGATGCATCTGACATAGGGTGTAATTGAAAGAGGTGTGAAGCATGCTTCCAAGTTTTTTGTCCTTAGCAATGGAATTGCTACACCTGAAATGTGAAATGATTTGAAAGAAACACATTTTGGGAAAGAGAAGGAAAGAATTTTGAACATGATTACTTGAAAATGCCCGTAGCCATAGAAATTGTGGTTGCTGGTTGAATATATGAGTCTGAAGATCAGAAGAGGGGTTCATACTGTAGATATAAGTTTGAAAATCACTGGTCATGGGAGATATTTAAAAGCATGGAACTAAACATTATCCAATCAAATGAAAGTAGATAGAAATGAGGAGTCCAGGGACTTAGCCAAAGTCTAGAGATAGAGGAGGTGAGAAGGAAGCATTCAAGGAGACTGAAGAGAATCATCATATGAGAAGAAATGAAACATAGAAGGTGAATTTCTGGCTGGCAAATCAATAAAATTTTCATTTTATTTCATTTACACAGGAATCAGTAACTAACTGCATAAAAGATTTCTGCTTAATTGGGTAAGATGAAAATTCTAAATTGATCACTGACATTGATTAGAACAGTTTGATGGCAGTAGAAGGCCAGATGCAATGAGTCTAAGGTATCAAGGAGGCACAAGAATAAAAGACAAGTACAGATAGAATAAACTGCTCATTTGAGGATCTTTGTTGTAAATATATGGAGGAGAGAGTGGGGCTGTAGCTACAAAGGAAGTGGATTCAATCATAATTTTTTAAGATGAGGGAAATATGCTTTTATGCTGTTAAGAAAGATCCTGTGGGAAGTTGAAAACATCTGATGGAGGAAAAAGAAGGAGCAATTGCTGGGGCTCTGCAGCAGTCTCATGTGACAGAAGGACGGGTCCATACAAAATGGAAGGAGTTGATCTTTGCTAGTCATAGCTAGAAATAGCAAGACAGAAAGCAGCTTAGTGAGCACAGAGGTTGATAGGGGATGAAAGTGTTGGTGGCATGCTGTGCAACTTTCAACTCCGATTGCTTCTATTTTTCTCAGGAAAAGAGGAAGCAGAATCATCAGATGAAAGCAAGAATGAGAGATATGTGGAAGGTGAAGAGAAAAGAGAGAATAACACGGTCATCTAACTTAATGAAAAAAAGAGCTGACTGGGACTATAGTAGGATTGCTAGAAACCAAAAAGGCCATAAGCATACATTGAAAGGGACTTTGGGCAGCAAGCCTGTGTGTTAATTTTCAGCTTTACTTCACTTCAAGGGAGTATAGAGTAATCTTCACCACAGCCCTATAAATTGGGAAGGTACTATTGCCATCCTCATTATAGAGTTAAAGAAATGCAGAAACACAGAGAGATTAAGGAAATTACCTAAGACCGTGTACTTTGTAAGAGTTGGTCTCTGGATTCTAATTCATATACAGCTTGAACCACCTACCACTATGTTTGCAGTTCCCACAAGTTACATATTCCATGAAATACACCAAATATCTGGCTAGGAAAACTAAGTTATATTAGTGCCATTTCTAAGATGTGGAACCCAGGAAGGGTAGGATTCAAGCATGAGAACAAAGGAACTAGGCAATCATTAAAATTTTGTACTTGTGTAGTGTAATACGGGTCTGCGAATTTTCCAGAAATAGAGTATGTTCTTGGCTGTCACGATGTTCATATTTTAGTAGAGAAACAAGCAATAAAACAATCACAAGCTACCATCGTATGTGCTATATTTGATATCTAATGGAACTACAGAGGAGGAAGTGTTAAATATTCTTGGGATAGGTGGGAAGAAAAGGTGTCAATGAACACTTTCCAGATGGTACGATGGTTAGGCATATTCTTGAAGAATAAATGCAAAGTCCTCAGGCAAAGAACAGCGTGTACAAAACCCTGACAAAAGTACCCTTTGCAGAGACCTAAAGTTGCTCCATCTGGGAGGAATGGTGAAAGTGTGGAGTGATTACATGGGAAAGTTGTGCTGGCAACAGCTGGAGAGCTATTTAAAAATCAGAGGGAGAGGAATGGTTTGAGAAGTTTTCTATTTTACGAAGAAAATGCTGGACTCAATTTGGAGGCTATATTGGAAAGGGAGTGGGAGAGAATATTTAAGGCAAAGAGATCATTTTAGTGCTTATTAGTAATGGAGTGAAGCAGAAATCGTGTAAATGCAGAAGAGATGAATTCCTAAGAGAAATCTCTTGAAATTGTATTTCATTTTTTACCACATTGCTGGCATCATCCCATTCTTGATATGTTTAAGTATTAAAAAAAAAAGACACAACAAACCTATATTGTCAAAATTTTAATGACTAAAAGAAAAAGTAATTATTTACCAATAATTAATAAACTAACCTGTACCAAATCCTTCTATCAAAACATTGTAAGTGATATAGTTAGCAATTTCATTTTGAAGACTTAACTGATGTAGAAATTTGGTACATATAGAATACATATTTTTGCAAACTTTTAAAAGTCCCAAAAGAACTCAAATATATTAAATCTTTTTTGAATTAAGGCAGATATAATGAATAATTACCTACTGTATGTTTAAGAGAGAATAACAACAATGGCATCTTACTTTCAGATAAAGACAATAGAATATTTCATGTATTTATATTTACTATCTCTACCTGAAATTAAAACATAAAATTGCTATTGACTAATAAGGTAAAAGTTAAAAAATGAGTTTTGAAAGGTCTAGAAATCCCAAACTATCTCCATTTTATTCTCCATTTTATCATGTAAAGCTGCCTAAGATTTTCTTCATTAAAATTCTCTTCATCGGCCGGGCGCGGTGGCTGACGCCTGTAATCCCAGCACTTTGGGAGGCCAAGACGGGCAGATCACGAGGTCAGGAGATCGAGACCATCCTGTCTAACACGGTGAAACCCCGTCTTTACTAAAAACTACAAAAAAACTAGCCGGGCGAGGTGGCGGCGCCTGTAGTTCCAGCTACTTGGGAGGCTGAGGCAGGAGAATGGCGGGAACCCGGGAGGCGGAGCTTGCAGTGAGCCAAGATGGCGCTACTCACTCGGGCGACAGAGCGAGACTCCGTCTCAAAAAAAAAAAAAAAAAAAAAAAAAAAAAAAAAAAAAAAAAAAAAAAAAAAAAAATTTCTCTTCATCTGGTTATTTGAGCTAGTGCTCATTCACTTTGAGTATGAAATAGCTTATATAGAATTCTCCCCTTTATATAAAGTTGAGATGAAAAATACTTAGGGGAGAAATAAAAGAACTTTGGAAAATAAACTAGGTAAAGAAGACATGGACATTTCAAATCATGATTAACCCTAAGAGACAGCAAACCCTTTCTCCTAGTCATCCACTGGCTGCCTCAGAGATGAACATCAGGAAGCAAGGAGGTGCCTAAGGCAAATTTATCTGTCTAGAATCTGGCCTAACTAGCATCTTTTTCATTTGGTCCTTTGTGCCCATTTCAAATTGAAAACTACTTAATTTATTTAAACTGGAAAGTCCCACACGATCTCATTTACTCCCAAATTAAAAAATCCATAATCAGATAGCATTCCCCAGATCTACAAAGGAAGCTAGTCCTTGAGCTAATCATATGTTGCCAGCCATTGTAAAAAGTCACAAGCTGACAACCTGCACAGCATTGCCACTCAGGAAACCTCCAAAATACCAGAAAAGAAAGCCTATGTGTTGGCGTGAATTTATTAAATCAGAAGCCAAGCTATTTCTCTTGAATTAGAGGTATGGAACTGCAAATTGACAGTCCCTAAGGGGAGGATGAATAGCCCAAGTTCACAGCAATAGTTAAAATTGCCTCATACAATACAATTCAGTTCCTTCCTCCAAAAAGCTGAATTCTTAAAATCTCATTTAACCACCTTAACTTTCATTCTGAAAGTGGTGTTTGCTCAGTAAATGAAAGTTAAAATTGAGCAGTTGTACCTCGTGCTTCTTCTTTTTTTTTTTTTTTTTTTTTTTTTTGGAGTTTGATTATAGTTTGTAATAATCTAAGGACTAGAAGTCACGATTTTAAAAAGAGAAAGAGGGAGGGAAAAAAGTGCACTGTACATGCTGGTCAGTTTTCCCTTTGGAAATAACTGAGCTTATTCTGTGTCAAAGTCTATCTATCCATGATGTTATTTTTAAACCTTGAAGAAGGAGGAAACTGATTGATCTTAAACGATTTCTAAAAACCTATTTTTCCCCCATACTTTGCCCATTATAAGCCACAGGGATCAACCTGCCCCCTGCTGATAAACTCCATAGTTTGAAAACACTAATCAAACAAGATAGTGAAATGATCAAAGTGTAGTAGTCTGATTCCTCCATTCAGTGTACGACACATCTAAGAACTGAAGGAGAGCAGGAGATTTCAAATAAAGACTAAAAGAAGTCTTTTAAAGCATTTCTTTTGTACTTGAAAATTTGTTCATTTTGAGCAAAAAAAAAAAAAAAAAAAAAAAAACCAGGAGAGCTAAAAGCCTAATAAATTCCTTTGATCTGGACATGGCAAGTTCTTAAAGAGAAAGTCCAAAAGGTTGCAGACAATCTGCTGTTCTCTGAAAATTCAAATCCAGCAAACCAACACTGCACTGTTCTACTGCCTCCTCCCTGCCACTGACAACATAATATATATTCCATCCATTTAGGACGAATGGAAACTACTAGAAATGATTGAAGTAAGACCTCAACATACTCAAATACTTTCACAAAAATACAGAAATCTCTAACGCTTTTGCGGTTCCAGAGCGAGTGCATCTCACTGAGAGCCTGTCCTAGAAACATTCACATGAGTCACTGGGATCATTTAGTACAAATGGAGAAAATCAATGAGCAGGTATCTAAACCTCAAACATTCACTGGCAGCTAGTTGACAATTTACATTTGTGAATTCTTAGGTTTTAAAGTAATGAAGAAGGTATTGGACAAATGGGTGTATTCAAGTTCATAAGAAGACATTTTAATTCATTTTTTCAAAACCTGAAGTCCAGTGCTGGCTAAACGCATCCACAGCTGGATTGGGTGCACACTTTGTGCTCAAGTTTAAGTTATTGCAGCTCAGGGTGTGGCCCACACAGGAGCTTCAATAGTTCCATCTTGGAACTTGTTAGAAATACTGAATTTTAGAGCACGCCCACGTGCACTTAACCATACTATGCATTTTAACAAGATCCTGGGTAACACATATGTGCATTAAGCCCTGAACAACGCGTCTGAGAGCTGTCACAAATTTAATTTCTAATCCACATGTTGAATTTATTAGTAAAAATAAATGCTATACAAGGATTTATAGAGAGCTTTATCTCGAATTCTGAATGAAAGGAGACCAGAAAATGAAAATTTCTAATAGCCTGCTTTCCTGAAGCAATGTCCTGTTTTGTATTTTTGCAGATTACTCTGTGTGTGTATATAATTCTGCATTATTTTTTGGTTTGCTTCTTTTTTCTTTTAGTTAAATTAACTTTAACCCAGTACTTTATTGTAATGTTTCCTTTTATAAAGTTTTTGATATAAGGGATAAAAAGATGACTAACACAAAGTCTGCATCTTCAAGTTTACAAAATATCTGCAGGAGACTGAATAAACAGCAATTCAAAACAAATATATAGTTGTTTTCCAGTATATCAGGTAGCAGAAATTATGATATTAAAAGAAAGAAAAAGGAAAAACTATAGTAGACATGTTCTGGTAAGCCAGAATGCCTTTGTTGAGGAAAACACCACTTTCGATAAATGAAGTTATGATGAGGCTGTCAATTATATCCTCCTGAGTGTAAGACACAGGCAGGAAAACCAAAGAACCATATCCTCCACGGTGCTTGTGCTAAACCTCGGAAAGGGCTTCAGGAGAGTTTTCAAAAATTTTTTGTTGTTATTATTATTATTATTTAGAGACAGGGTCTCACTCTGTTGCCCAGGCTGAAGTGCAGTGGTGCATTTATAGCTCACTGCAGCCGCAAGCTCCTGGCCTCCATTGATCTTCCTGCCACAGCCTCCCAAGTAGCTGGGACTACAGGTGCACACCACTGTGCCTGGCTAATTTCTTTCTTTATTTATTTTTTTCTGGAGATAGAGTCTCACTACATTGCCCAAGCTGGTCTCAATCTCCTGGCATTAAGTGATTCTCCTGCCTCAGTCTCTCAAAGCACTGGGATTAGAGGTGGGTGCTACCATGTACAGGTTGATCCAATAGAGTTTGTGTGCTATAAGAAACTTCTGTGCTATAAGAACACTAACAGAAATCAAAGTTTTTGTTTTGTTCTGTTTTGTTTTTTACTGGAAATTTCAGAAAGATGTTAATCAAGAACACACACACGTAAACAAACATATGCATACATATATATCCAATATATTTATAAAGGAATTGGTAGATGGATACATAGAAGGTAAGTAGACTAGATAGATAGATAGATAGATAGATAGATAGATAGATAGATAGATAATCTTATAAATATGTTGTATTAGTTTGCTAGGGCTGCCATAACAAAGGAGTACACACTGGGTGGCTTATAAAAGTAAATGTATTGCCTTAGAGTTCTAGAGATTAGACGTCCTAGATCAAGGTATCAGGCAAAGTTAGTTCCTTCTGAATGGAGTGAAGAAAAACCTGTTTCCTGTCTCTCTTTTGGCCTCTGGTGGTTTCCTGGCAGTATTTGACATTCCTTGGATTATAGATCTCTTCCTTCATCTTCACATGGCATTCTCCCTGGGTTTATGTCTTGGTGTCCAAATTTCCCTTTTGTGGAAGAATATTGATCATGTTGAATTAGATGCCCACTGTACTTTTGAACGGTTGCTTCCTGTGTGAATGTAATGTGCTCTGTCTCTTCCTACTTGTATCCAAACCACATATCTTAACTAAATCAATCACTCTAAATTGAAATTCTCATCTGTTCATGGCTCAGCTCAAGAATTTTCAATGAATCCCCATTGCCTAATAAAGTAAATCCAAACCAAACACATACAAATTAGAGATATACAATATGGCATCAATTAGTGTGTTCAATCTGGTCTTCCAATTCATTTAACTCCAGTATGATCTTACCTTCACTAATTACATCTGCAATTACACTGTTTCCAAATAAAGCCACTTTCTGAGGTACTAGGGATTAGGACTTGAACATATGAATTTTAGAGGACACAATTTAACTCAAAACATGTATATATATACACATATAAACACACACAGATATATATATCTATATAGACATATATGTGTGTATATATACATATGTATATGGCTCTGAAAAGAAATGTATACAAATAATTGTTGCTACAAGTATTTATTTGTAATAATGAAAATATGCATCTACATATACATGAATAAAAGTTCACATAATAAAGCCAATTAGAAACACAAAGATATGTGGAGAAACAATTCTAATGATATCATTTGAGACAGAAACATTACATTCCCTGTTTCCTCATGGTAATTTGACTACGATTTCTGTGACGTATAACTAGAAGATCAATGACTATTATGAGAACTAACATTTACTGAGAACCCTTTAATAAGAATATGCCGTGGCCTCTCTTAAATGTATTACTTAATTTAATCCTTAGAATTCCTCTACAACATGCATATTATTACTTAATTTAATCAAAAAGAAAACCAAAGCTGAAAACTCAAATAAGTGAAAATAATTATTCACATCTGGGTTTAAATCTGATCGCTTTTTGAGTTATCCATATCTGTATCATCTTGAAGAGCACACATAAAAACCAACATTTGCTACTAAGGATCCAAAGAAGGGTAGAGAAATACAGCTAGCTAAAAGTTTAGAAAAGGCCTCATGGAGATGGCTTGAATCTAAGTGGGGAGAAAGTGGCAGAATTTCAAAACACCTAGAATATTTCAGGAAAATGGGATTGCATGATAAATGGTTTGACAGTCCTAAAATCTGGACATATTTAGAAGTAGTGTAATGATGTTTGAATAGGATATGGGAGATAGAATTGGAAGACCAGACTAGATAGACTAATTGATACCATGTTGTGTATCTCTAATTCCTATGTGCTCAGTTTGAATTTAATTTATTAGGCAATGGGGATTCATTGAAAATCCTTGATCTGACTCATGAGCTGATGAGAATTTCAGTATAGAGTGACTGATTTAGTAAAGATATTTGTTTTGGATACAAGTAGGAAGAGATAGAGCACAGTACACTCACATAAGAAGCAATTCTAATAGTCTGAATATTTTTCTTGAATGTATATTAAATTTTTTCTTGAATGTATTTATTAATTTATAGTTGTTATTATCACTATTATTACTTCGGAGACGGAATCTCACCCTGTCACCCAGACTGGAGTGCAACGGTACGATCTCAGCTCACTGCAACCTCCGCCTCTCAGGTTTAAGTGATTCTCCTGCCTCAGCCTCCTGAGTAGTTGGGATTACCAGTGCACGACACCATGCCTGGATACTTTTTTGTATATTTAGTAGAGACGGGGTTTCACCATGTTGGCCAGGCTGGTCTCAAACTCCTGACCTCATGATCTGCCCGCCTCAACCTCCCAAAGTGCTGGGATTACAGGCATGAGCCACTGCGCCCGGCCTTTCTTAAATATTTTAAAGCTATATAAGCTCTTAACAAGCTATAATAATTTCTAGGTAAATTGATTTATGAGAGTTTTATTTATTTAACTTTTATTATTTATAATTTTTAAAATATCAAAAATGTTCAAACCACAGTAAAGAAACTGAAATAATTAAACTAAAAAACAAGAATTAAAAAAGTTAGGATCATAGCTTTTTGTAAAAACAGAAAACATGTAATTTTTACCTGATACTTCATTCACTCCACTGTAGGAAGTATGAGAAGTATCAGAAGATCAAAGCTCCAAGATGTGACAGGGAACGGAGTAGGGAAAACAGAGCTTAAATTAGGATAGTGACGAAAAGAATACAAAAAAAAAAAGAGGAACTTTTGGAGCAAAATTCAGGAGGCTTCTGCTCCATGAGGAAGACAAACTCACGCAGCGGTTCTCAAAAGGAGGTCCTTGGACCAGCTGCAACAGCATTTAAGTGAGAAATTGTTGGACATGCGTGCTATTGAATTCTATCTCAAACCTACTAAGAAACTTGGGGAATGGGGCCCAAGAAACTGTGTTTTAACAATCACCTTTCTGGTGATTCTGATGCCTTTTAGAGTTTGAGAGTTACTAGTCTGCTGGGTTTGGGTTTGAATGTATGATTCTTTCACTAACTGTGTGCTTTTAGGCAGGTCATTAATATTAGGTAAGCTTCAAATTCTCCATCTGTACAAGAATTCTCACTCAACGTGGTGATGTGAGGACTTTAACAAATCGTACGTGCAAAGTTTTAGTACAGTGCCTACCAGATAGGAAACACCTAACAATGATGGCTTTTTTATTAAGAAGTGATGTTTACGTTAAGATGGCTCAAATTAAAAAATTACCAGTGTGTGCCTGGTGTGGTGGCTCATGCCTGTAATTCCAGCACTTTGGGAGGCCGAGGCGGGTGGATCACAAGGTCAGGAGTTCGAGACCAGCCTGGCCAACATGATGAAACCGCATCTCTACTAAAAATACGAAAAATAGTTGGGCGTGGTGGCAGGCGCCTGTAGTCCAGCTACTCGGATTCAAGAGGCCGAATCAGGAGAATCACTTGAACCTGGGAAGTAGAGATTGCAGTAAGCCAAGAGCACACCACTGCACTCCAGCCTGGGTGACACAGTGAGACTATCTCAAAAAAAAACAATAACCAAGGTGGATTCCTGGTTCTCATTTTGTGTTATTAGAAACTTGGTGGTTTTAGCAAAGCATGCCAAAATGAAATAGGATACTCCAAAATAAAGCATAAGAATTCTTATAATTTTTTGATTCCTGGTCTCAGTAACAGTGTGACCTTGGGCCACTTTGTTAACTGATTTAATTCCCAATTTTTTCAACCATAAAATGCTAGGAATTAACTTAATGATGTCTAAGATTTTTTCCAACTCTACAATTCATGATTATCTTTCATTTATCACTAAAGCTATCAATCAATTAACAATTAAGTTTAAAGTATTGTGGTCAATGATGTAGAGAATACAAGAATTATAAAATACATGACCCAAGTTGTCACAATTAGACTTGGATTATGCACACAAAAAATTCACCAACCTTAAAGGCAGCATGTGGTGTTTCAAGGGAGTGACAAAAAACAGGCATGGGGAAAAAGAACAATTAGAGGCTATTCAATTTTAAATTCATGGGCACTAACATTAAGTGGGTTGTTATTCCTACACAGAATTTTTACATTTCTCTAGGACATTTTACTATTGCCTCAATGACTCTCTGGATCTTCTACTCACTATCGAACCTCTATCACTTATTTTATTCTTTCCTGGCTGACAATCATGCTTCTTAATTTCGCTGAGAAAAGGGTACACTCAGATAAACTTCTGCAAGCTTTCATCAATGTACCTGCGGAGCCTTCTACCCATGTATGCTGCCTTCCCTTCTGTTAAAATCATGGCCTAAATGAACCCTGCATACTTTTTCCTAAGCCCTGTGTTCCTCTTACGCACTAGTTCCCATCCCCTCTTCCGTACTCAATGACATCATTCCAATAATGGTAACTTTTTACTATGACATTTTCTCCCTCTGCTGGATATACCCATTCAGCATACAACCATGTTCCTCTTTTTTCTCTGTTGATAAATACCTCTCTTGACCTATTTTTCTCTCCAGTGAACACCCAGTGCCTCTGCTCCCATTTACTGCAAATGCCTCAAAATAATTACCTAATCAACCCGTCTTCAGTTTATCCACTCCCATTCTCTTCGGCTCACTCCAGTCAGGGATGCGGTGCCCATAGATCCACTGAGCTGCTCTTGTCAAGGCCATCAGTGGCTTTCAGATTGATAAATCCGATGGTCAATTCACAGTCCACATCTTACGTTTGACATCATCCATCACTCCCTTATGTTTGAAACACTTTCTTCATTTGGCTTTTTAAACTAGTGACTCCCGATTTTCCTTCTAAGTTACCGGTTGCCCTTTTTTCTCTGTCAACAAATATCTCTCTTGACCTATTTTTCCCTGTTTGCTGGATTAGCTTCATTTTGTAAGTCTCCTAAAACTGTGGTGTTTCAGTACTTGTACAGCTTCTCTATTGAAAATCACTCCCTAGGTGATGCCGTATACTCCCATAAATTTAAACTCCATCTATATTCTGATTCTTTCCAAATTTATATCTCCAGTAATGACCCATTCCCTGAACTCCCGACTTATATATTCAACATCTTCATTTGGATATTTAAAAAATATCGTAAAACAAATTTAAATTGTAAAAAGCTCTTGACCATTCTCCTCTGACAAATATGCTTCTCCTACAGTCTTCTCCTTCTCAGAAAAGAAACAATCACTATGTTCCTATTACTTAAGCTAAAAACCTTGGGGTCCTTTTATATTCCTCTTACTCACTCTCATACAACAGCCAAGCCATTAACTAATCCTGTCAATGTTACTTTAGAAATATACCTAGAAGTGTTCCATATTTTACTTGTCCACTGCTGCTGCCTTTATCTAGGATGCTATCACCTGTCATCTGCTTATTTCAGTCACCTTTTTATTGGTCTTCCTACCTCTACTCTCTGTTTAAATCCCTCCTATGGCTCCCCACCTTGTCACAGTAAAAGCCAGCAACATACATAATTATCCTAATATTCTCATTCTTTGCTACCCAAAGTGTGACTCCCCAAACAACAATGTGAATGCCGCATTGTTAAACATGCAGAATCTCAGGCACATCCCAGACCTTCTGAATTTAAATCTGCATTTTTAAAGATTTCCAAGTTAGGCCAGGTGCGCTTGCTCACCCCTGTAATCCCAGTACTTCGGGAGGCCAAGGCAGGTGGATCATGAGGTCAGGAGTTGGAGACCAGCCTGACCAACATGGTGAAACCCCGTCTCTACCAAAAATACAAAAATTAGCTGTGCGTGGTGGCATGAGCCTGTAATTCCAGCTACTCAGGAGGCTAAGGCAGGAGAATTGCTTGAACCCGGGAGGTGGAGCTTGCAGTGAGCTGATATCGTGTCATTGCACTCCAGCTTGGGCAACAGAGCGAGACTCTGTCTCAAAAAAAAAAAAAAAAAAAAGATTTTCAGGTTATTTATATGCACATTGGCATTTGGGTAATACTGTCGTAAATAATCTTTCCACCACTCTTCACTCTGGCTTCATTTTCCATTTCTTTCCCCCATCACACATTCTGTTCCAGACACTAATCTCTTTGCTATTCCACGACCATGTTAAGAACTATATATTTGTTGTTGGCATAGAAGTGAGCATCTCAGTCCAAAAGGCAAGGAGGAAGTGAATCCTGCCAACAATTACTACAAGTGAGAGTAGAAGCAGATTGTTTCCAAGTCACGCATTGAGATGACTGTACCTGATCAAACCTCTTAATTTTAGCTTTGTCTGATACTGTGAATTACAGGACCCAGCTAAGGTGAGCCTAAAATTTTTAATCCAAATCACTTCATATCATGTGTATGCATTGTTTTAAGTCATTGAGTTTTGGGGTAATTTGTTATGATGCCAGGTAACTAATGCAGATATCACATGCTAACCCCTGCTTCTGGAAGGCTCATGGCCCAACCAATTAATATCATTTTTTCATTATTTAATAAGAGCATGGTGTAAAGGAAGCATCCACTGCCTCTCCTGGCTCTCAAGATACTAATCCTTCAATTGGGTCAATGAGACTGACATCTTAAGTCATTAAAAATAAGTTTAGTTGGCCGGGCACGGGGGCTCATGCCTGTAATCCCAGCACTTTGGGAGGCCAAGGTGGGTGGATCACGAGGTCAGGAGATCAAGACCATCCTGGCTAACATGGTGAAACTGCGTCTCTACTAAAAATACAAAAAAAAAAAAAAAAAATTGCCGCGCGTAGTGGCGGGCGCCTGTAGTCCCAGCTACTCGGGAGGCTGAGGCAGGAGAATGGTGTGAACCTGGGAGACGGAGCTTGCAGTGAGCCGAGATCGCAGCACTGCCCTCCAGCCTGGGCGACAGACTGAGACTCTGTCTAAAAAAAAAAAAAAAATTAAGTTTAGTCAATAGATTAACATAACCAAGTGCTAAGAATATGTATTGTAAACCAAGAATGTAGTCAGAGTTTGGAAAGCAAGAATAAAGAGGTTTGGGAAATATATCCTACATTAGCATGACCTGAATTAGTGAGATTATATAGAAATTTATATAACCTCCGAAGAAGATAAAACAATCAAAAATATTTTATTGTAATCTCTTTTCAGTTTCTTTGTTATATCAGAAATCATGATTTGTCTTTTTACATCTGTCTCTTTGAGTCTTATTGGAGCAGTCTTTATTTACTTCTTAAAAATTATTTCTATCATGCTTCTCTTTTGTAAAATTCCTTCTTGTTAACTGACCATGTCTTCATATTGCCCAGAGTATAAAATATACAAGTAAACCAACTGTTATAAAATCCTTTGGAGCTGGAAAAACTGAATGGGTGGAGTACCAATCCACAAAGACAACACTAATTTGCAACTTGCTTGCTTCCTTGTAATTGCTCTTGTTAAGTGACCTTTAATTTGACCTACAACATCAACAGACTCAAGAATAGCAATGGAATATTAATGCTGACATCCAGTTCAACATAAAATGTTTATTGAATTTTTCAGAATGTATCATATTAATTCTTATTTGAATTTTTGAAATAAATTAAATAATTCCATACTCAAGCTATGGCAGTTTATGCAAGATAAATTTTATTTATGTTGTAGCCCTGAGGAAATGTATTAAAAGAAATTGTTTCACACTTCATTGGTTAAAGTTGTTCAACCCATGAACCTTGACCTAGGTGGACCACATTCAGTACATTTTTGGGGGTGTGGAAAATGGGAGAAATGAATGTGTAATTTGAAGCCGATTTGAATCAATCCAGCAGCATACATTTTGTGCATCTAGTATGCAAATAACTGCTGCAAGAGTAGGGTTTACAAAGAAGTATATAATGTGGCCATTTAGAAGGCATCCTTCTTTTGAAAATTAACATTTATGGTGCTTTATAAATTTAAACAAAATACATATTCATTAAGTCCCAGGAAGAAAATAAATCACCTGTAATGATATCATTTAGATTAGAGTACTGGTTCTCAAACTTGAGTGTTCAACATAATCACCTGGAGGGCTCATGGGCTTATTAAAACTCAGATTGTTGGGCCCCACTCCCAGAGTTCCTGATTCAATAGAAATAATTTGTTTTTCTAACAAGTTCCCAGGTTATACTGATGCTGCATGTTTACACTTTGAGAACCACTGTTGTAGAAAAATCAGATTTAGCATGTTGGTATTCTCTTTGGAGGTATTTATTTTTTACTTTTTCTTTTCCTGATCACTTAAAATATTATATCTGTATACAAACACTCACACACTAACACATAGTTACACACACTTTCAGTATCCTTTGTAAATGCTGTTTTGAAACTAATTTTTCACTTAATATGATATCAAAAACCTTCCCCATGTCAGTACTTTGTATTTGCTTGTCTTTTAAAACACAATTATTATTAAAGCCTGTTCAAAAAGAGATTTTTATCTACTCACAACATTGGTCACAAAAGCGTTTCTCCTTACTTCCCCACTAGTGTAATGGGTAATAGAAAGATCTCAACCTCAGGAGGAAATTTTCAGAAGGCTTCACTTTTTGTGGCTCAGCAAAGAAGAGCTGCAGGCTGAGAGCGTAGCCTTCTCCCATATCCAGAACATTCACTTAACTGAACATCATGCTTTTTGGAGATAAACTATGTAGCCACAAAAAAATAACCACCTTAAAGAGCAGAATATGAGAATCCCAATTTAATTACACAGAATTTATAGAGAAAGATGAGGGGAAATGAAGAGGTTTCACAGAGGTCTAAGTGATGCCTATATAATGGCTATTGATTGCTTCCTTGCTCTTATTATCCTCACTTTTCACTAATCCTCTTCCACACACTTCCTCTCGCACAGATCTGGTTGTCCATTGTATAATGTGATACACCCTCTTCTCGCCATAGTTGACCAGTTACTGACCAAATGAAAACTAATTTGTAATTGGACTGAGCCAATGAAATCAAGACTCAAACCACGAGACACAAAGCATGAGTGCGTTCATAGCTAAGTTACACCAATGGCTGAACTCAAGACTGCAGAATCAGGATCTCCTTTGTCGTTTAAGAGAAGTCCTGTTGCCTTCATTGTTAAGCCTTTCCTTTAATTCCTTGAGATCTACAATCTCATAAATCTGCTTTCTCTTAAGGTGGTAACTTAACTACATTTCTGATTTTTGTAACTAAAGGTACCATAAGACAGTGATATTACAGCTCTCTGGGTTAGAGAAGGTAACACTAAGTGCTTCTTGATTTTAGAATATGTTTTTTTAATCGATTTCAAAACATGAGAGTTAGAACTTTTTGGGAAACAGAATTTAAGATAAAAATTCAAAAGCAATGCATATCTCAGTCATATTTTGTGGCTGTTTAAGTTTTCTATTCTATAAAATAATTAATTTAAGGGATGTCCTACATAAATATTTTGCTAAACAATAAGCATATTTAGTTATTGACTCAAAGTGAATAAACAAAATAAACTCTTAAGAAACAGAAGTGGTTTCATTAGAAAGCAATGACATTGAAATGGCCATTGTAATAAAAATGAAGTTAATCTCTTCTCTTAAGAGTCTGTGAAGTGTTCTAAATTCAGATAACTCTTTTTACAAAGTATTCATCATCCTGTTTTTGTTATTGCTTTAAAATAGAAATTTATTTTAAATGGTCTCAATTTCCATAGAAAAGGATATTATATTGTAAAAGTAATTTCTTCACCCAGCCTGGTTAACTTCTCTTTCTAAATAGAGCACTAGAGGAATTTACAAAAACACAAATCACCAAAATAATAACTTATTTCTTTCTTTTTACATGACATTAAATCCACTGTGGGAGGAAAAGAACAAAGGAGAAGTATTTTGATGAATCTGAATTTATGAGCAAAAATATAAAAACCAAAACGCCTATTTTGACAGATGATTCATTTTCATGAATATTACATGGCTTTCAAAAAAGCTAAATTCAAAAATGCATCAAAAGAAAAGATGTTAACACTCTTGTAATGTGTGTAAAACTAAGCCATCCAGGTGAAATCTCAGTAATGGAGAAAAACTTTCAGTAATTATTGAATTTCTTCTTAGATGGACTATAACATTAATCTACACAAATTTCTTTAATGTCATTCCTATAAAATTTCCTTTAGATTAAATATAATTGAATGGAGTTATATGCCCCACATAATAAATGATTTTAAACATTTAAGAGAGGCATATATAATCAGAGTTAAAGACGCCATAGCTTTAAACCATTATTTCAGTTACCACATTGCAGTTAAACATATTACTATTATTTCTTATTTCCTTTGCATTGCATTAAAACCTTTCTGGTTCCCAGGTGGGAGGGGGCGTGGGGAACCTTCAAGAACAAATTAAAATTGCTACGTAAATGAAGTAAATACTAATGACAACATTCAGCTGCTCAAAGACAAGAGGACAATTAAAACATCAAAATAGTGTCTACTTAAATATTATTTTAATAATCACCATTTATTTGACAAACTAGCATAACCTGTGTACTGCCTTGTGATAACGGTAAGACATTAAATAGAAAAAAAATGTGTCATATCAATGAAACTAATTGAAAGTGAAGAGATGGAAAATTTTAATTAACTTTGTGAACTGGCTTTGTCTCTGTCAATTACCTAAATTACACCATAGAAACATGGGCAAAAATCTGTATTCAAGTTTAGACCAAAGTGTTCTGAAACAGTTTTTTAATGGGCAAGATGTAAGTCATTTCAGTTGCACATAAAAGAAAGAAAGAAAATTAATAAAAATGCAGAATAAATGGAGGAAACATATGTGGGATACATGGAAATGATAGAAGGAGACTGAATCAAACCCAAAAAGGATCTAGTGATACATAAACACTAATCAACTGAGTGGCAAGTCAATTCCTTTCTTTTGTTGTCTAGAGAAATATGAATCACAGTTGATATGCAATTACTGAATGGATATCTACATGGCTTTGTAGTTTCATTTTTTAATAAGTGGGAGGGGTCACAAAAATATTTGACTAAAATTAGCAATCCCAATACATTTATAAAATACAATTGCATCTAAAATATTTTTTGTCTTTTGTTCTATGTGGGGATATAGTACAGATTATATTTAAGTGAATTTTTCTAAATGTCAATTTTAAAAAAGCATCATTTATAAAGTGTGTCTTCAAATATTAAAAATCGCAAAAACACTCTCCATGCAAAAAAATTTCACAAGTCTCTAAAAGAGATTAACTTTAGTGTGTATTGTAGTCTGAGGGTATAAGGGTTGTCCTCTATCTTAAATATTTTTTAAAACTTCCTTTATCTTAAAAATGTTTTAAAACTTCTAAGTATATTGCACAAATATATATGTTCCACAAAACTCCTGGCATCTAGTATAAATGAGACAACATTCTAGGTGTAAGAAAAAAAATACAATTAAAAACTTAAGCTAAAAGGAAGGCTCTGTGTTTATCTATATTTGAGGATTGCAAAATGGTTTCATTTTCCATGCTAAACTCAAATTATATACCATGGCTAAGTGGTATAAATTTGAATAAATATTACAAGTTTTGGCAAGAAAAAGTACATGACAAATTAATTATCTGTATCTTTCATGGGTGCTTGGTAAAGGGCAGTGTTTTGGGAATTTGGTCCCTCATCTTTCCCAACACTGATCTAATTAAATTCCTCTAATATTATAGATGATGAGACCAAAGCTTAACTTGTTGAAATGCCTAAGATTACAAATCCAAGTTATGTTCAAAGAATTGCTAGAATAGAGAGTTTTCAATTTCCATAGAAAATCAAATAATATATTATAAACAAAAACACCTTGTGTGTCTTTAGAAGACATGGGATGTTTTACCACAGGTCAAGGATATAAAGACAGTCCAAAGAATTCATTTATTTATTGCCCTGTGTTAATTAGTGACAAAATGGATTAGATAGATCAACAAGGCATACTGGCAGCTAATAAAAAAAGATATTAAAATGTTTTATTTCCCAGCTTTAAATCTGGCCTAGTTTTCGAGTATAAGTCAAAAATAGACCACCTCTATGCTGCGATTTGAGGAGTAACCAGAAGGACTACTATTCCAAATAACTTCCCTCTGCAATATGTCATCGTGCCTAAAATGTTATTCCTTTCTTTGGGTCCTCAAGATTTTTTTATGGTTTATTTACAGTGTTCCGTTTTAAAATGCAAATATACTTGAGAAACAACTTTCCTCTAAAATCAGTTGATACAGTGATGAGAAGTGGTGTGATTGTATGAAACCGTGAAAGCAAACTACCTGATTCACAGTTTTGTTCTATTGCTCCAGAATACTTCTTTTTAGAGAAAATCACCTTGTCAGAAACCTGAAGTCAGTTTCTGTGCTCCTAGTTGACTGTTGACCTCATTCATTAACTACTTACCAGTAAACCAAGTTTTGAGGATTTTCAGAATGTGCCTTTGAATAAATCATACGAACATAAAAATTTATTGTGGAATGATTATCTGGTATTTAACTGGATTGACATGTCTATAACAATTGTAAAGCTAAGCACCCAATCATCTAGGAAACAGGTCAGGGTGAAGTCAGTTGCTATGGAAGCTTATAGAAAACCTATATTCCAAAGAAGAAGAAAACTAAAAGGGGTATTTAGGTTTAACAATGAATGTAATTTTTATCCCAAGTGTTAACTGAAATGACAGGAAATGATCCACTAGAATCCAGGCTGGTCTTGAGGGCTTCCATTGACCAGGGAAGTCAACAACAAAAAATGTATTACTGCTTTAAATATTTTACTCTCCTAACGCATGAAGGCAGATTTAGTTCAAACATAATTCTAGAAGAGACACCATAGGGAGTATATCCAGGGTCAAGAATGCTGTTCCACTTTGAGAATTATTTTTCTATTAATAGCATATTTTCCTACACCCTCCCCAGAGTTCAACGTTTCAAAATAAAGTTTTTCTTTTGTTGTTTCTTTTATTTCTGAATATATTTTTAAGGCCAATAGGCAATATATCATTCTTAAAATAGAAAAAAACACTATATCCATATTGTAAGTATATTCTTTACATATTATATATTTTTACTTTAAAAAGTTTATTTCAACAAACATTTCATTATTTTATTTACAAGATTAATCTTAATAAAAAATTATCTTTGTACAAAAAATTTTTACAGAGCTTTAATCTCTAAGTAAATATAGCTTTAAAGTTATCTGAAAATCACCCAGTGACTTTAATATCGTTCTAGCATAACCACCTTACTACTAAGACCAGTAAAAGCAAATTTATATTTATTTTTAGGTAAAAAACAAAGTGAGAGAGGAAACTTTCTATTGTCTAAATACATGGTGTTTGCCTCAAAAATCTAATGTGTTTAAAATGTTTTATAGAAAATTGTATTTGGTAGCTAGATGTCTCTATAATTTTATTACTTTATTTGAAATAAAAAGTTGTTTAAAATGTAGCTTGTCTTTTAACTGTTTCACCAATTTTGTTATATTTCTGAAACTGACTTGTGATTTGAATGCCTTACTTGAAAAAATCTACAACTAAATGATATGAGGAAAGGTAGAATATCACTTATGAGATATAATTTTTATTTTTCATAAATTAAAATTTCAACTTAACTATTAAAAATGATGGCTGAGTATATTCCGTATGATACTTTCCAGATGAGAGAAAGTATCAGAAAAGAGAACAATGGGCTTGTAATCAACATTTTAAGAACTTTGATATAGTTATTCAACAATTAAGTTTAGTACACACTTCCAGAAAATGGAATGCTTAAAAAAAATGCTTCATTAGGAAAATTATTATACAATGGTGCCACTATTGATAGGGAGTCAGAAAAGGGTCTTTCTGGAAATATAAGTGACATTTTGAGCCTCCTGCCTTTGTTCAGGAAGCAAGGAATGACTGGACCACCTACAAAATAGCTGACACAAAATAATGAGCTGCAGTTTTGGCAATTCTTGAGACTTCAAAGTTATTAAAATACATACGACTGTACTTGAAGTTCTAGACATGAGCCGGAGTTACTTACTTCCACATCTAATTTTGGCTAAGGGCTTTCACGTTTAAGTTTGGTCGAAGGCATGATATCTGTGACCAAAGTGGTCATCCCATGAGGGTGAAATCTAGAAGGGTGATTGTAGCTCTGAGTGTCATTTCAAGAAGTGCTGGGGACGCTTTCGGCTCAGAACCTTCCTGCTGTGCCTCCCACTGCCCTGCAGCTATTGGGCAGTGAAGGTAACTGAGCAGAAAGTTCTCTTCTCTTTTATCATTTGTTTGTTCTGTTAAGTTTGTTTTGTATAGAAACACTGATTATTAGTTGCTATGGACTGAATTGTGCTCCTCCACCACTATTCATATGCTGAAGCCCTAACCCCCAATGTAGCTGTATTGGAAACAGGGCCTATAAAGAAGTATTAAGAATATAATGAGGTCACGAGGCACAGGGCCTAATCCAATAGGACTGGCATCCTTCTAAGAAGAGGAATGGATGCCAGACGTCTTTCTCTTTCTTCCTCTCTCTTTTCACACACACAGGAAAATCTATGTACAGGTACAGCAAGAAGGTGGCCATCTGTAAGCCTGGAAGACAGCCCTCACCAGACACCAATTCTGCTAAAACTTTGATCTTGAACTTCCAGACTCTAGAACTCTGAGAAAATAAGTTTGTACCAGCCTGTGATACTCTGTTTCGGTAGCCATAGCAGAGTAATGCATGGGTATACTCACTTGCTTTCCTTCAGTCTTAAATATCCAATAGTTAAATGCATGAACTAGCATACCTTGAATTTTTTTTTATATCCAGGAATTGAAAAATTCGTATGCTAAAGCCCTAATCCCCAATGTAGCTGTATTTGGAAAGAGAGTCTATAAAAACATATTAAGAATATAATGAGGGTAGGGCCCTAACATCTATGATTAAACAATGACCCCATATATAACAATTATCCTTAAAAGCTTAAATTATATATCACATTAGATTATAGTCAACAAATGATAGAAACCTTTATTCTCATAAAAACACAAAACACTACTGTGTAGCATTATGATATCATCAAGACACAACCAAAAACAGTATTGTCAGGTTTAGACAATGCTTATGGTATTGGGCTCCCCTCCTGCTTCAACATAGTTGATTCTACTGTATCTAAAGTATAGTCAACTCCCCTCCCCCATTATTTAAACTGAATAAACTATAATTTCAGTAAATCAAGCAAAGAGCTAATCAAGTTTTGATTTGCTAATTACCTCTCAATTTGATTAGAGCTGGCAGCTAATCATCTCTGGAAATTTAAAGTCAATCTTTCGCTCACATTTTCAAATGAAGACTTCAGTGTAAAACAAAATTGGGAATATAGTATAAAAGTTCTTTGTGTGATAACAAATAATTAATTTCTACTTGTCACTACAATTTTCACAATAAAAATTTTTTTCTAGGATGCTTCAACAAGTTGAATAATACATGCAGTACCCTATCATGTGCTGTAGAAAAATAAAACAAGCCAGTTTTATACCATTTTGTAAAGCAGCCGATGTTGAGCCAAGAAGTATACATGCTACACTAAACAAGCATGGTACAATTCAAAGTCACAATTTCATTTTTATGGTCAACAGTAGCTTGCAGAAGAAATATCTGCCAAGAAATTGAACCGTGAACAATCAATATTATAATGGTTTTCCCAATTAAACTCAATCTTTGACAACATATTTAAGAATTATTAATATACTTAAGACAATATCTCCTTGCAAAATTTGCCAAGGTAGGAAAAATAATGTCATAGTCACTTAAATTCAACAAGAGACGACATTGTGATGAAATCCTGTGAAAAAGAATGGGAGACAGATGAGTTGGTTTTAATTTCAGGGAAAAATGTCTTTCACATTTGTTTCCCAAATACTATATTTAAATTGTACCCGGTAACAAAGTTTATTCTATCTTTGTCATTTTCTTCTCCTATTACAATTATGCAACTTGAAACTTGCTTGACTGTACTGCACTGAATAATGAATCATCTTTTCTGTGAGATACTTCATTATTACCACTGCCTCATTAATAGCATTTCCAAGTGGGATAATCATAGGTAAAGTTACATAAAAGTTTGGATAATTATCTTGCAAAGTTAGGTTATCTGAGCAAATAACAGACACTTAATTTTTTCCTAAAAATTTTATCATCATAATTGATTAAATCTTAAATTTCTTTTCTCATTTCATGTAATTTCAATGAAAAGTGACAACAGCTTTTTTTTAAACTTTTTTTTTTTTTTTGAGGCGGAGTCTCGCTCTGTCGCCCAGGCTGGAGCGCAGTGGCGCGATCTCGGCTCACTGCAAGCTCCGCCCCCCGGGTTCCCGCCATTCTCCTGCCTCAGCCTCCCGAGTAGCTGGGACCACAGGCGCCCGCCACCTCGCCCGGCTAGTTTTTTGTATTTTTAGTAGAGACGGGGTTTCACCGTGTTAGCCAGGGTGGTCTCCATCTCCTGACCCCATGATCCGCCCACCTCGGCCTCCCAAAGTGCTGGATTACAGGCGTGAGCCACCGCGCCCGGCCCATTCATGCCTACATTCTAACCATCATACCTGATAGCCCTGTCCCCCAGAGGTTTAAAGGAAAAATGTTTAAGATATTAGATGTAATTCTAACTCCGGTCTTCTTTCTCCCTGTCCAAACAATATAATTTTGGGAAAAAAACCTATCAAGACCAAGAATTTAGGCTGCTTCAACTGATTTCAATCTTGTTTTAAAATGTCCAGCTCTAATAATTTCCCATTTCATATAAAAATCATGCTATTTAAGAACTTATTCTGGAAGCCAACATATGAGACTTGTCTCACTATAGTTCTATGTGCTTTGTGATGCTAGAGATGACAGTATAGGGTAGAAAATTTTAAAAAGTTTTATATAATGAATGATTAACTGAATTGGAAAAACAATATTTTCTATCACTAGTGTATTTACTTCTATCACTTGTGTATATACTTCTATCTAGCTAAGAAAAGATGAAGAACCAATAGAACTCAGTGTTAGAGGCTGAAATGCATTAATGCAATACATTAAAACAATAACATGTTTGTGACATGTAATGCAGTGGTAGAAGCTCTGACTTAAATTTCAACGTGCTCTATGTTACAAAGTTGGGCTTTAGTAGCCAGAGTGGATTTTAGGGCTCCAATCTCAGGCTAATTATTTAGGTTGACTCTTCTAATGTTGTTTAGTTGGCTCTGGAATGTGAGCATAATAGGGTGTTGGTATAGATTAGGCAAAAACTAAGATGGTAGAAATCCACTTTCTGAAGCAAGATAGAAATGTGGTTCAAAGACTTGCTTAAATTCCAGAATATCCGTTTAATCCAATGTCATCATCTTGAATCACACCTAAATCACCTTCCTACTGAAATTCTGCAACAATCTCTAACTTGTCCTTTTTGTTAATAGTACGTTTTCATTCATTTATCCTTTAAGGTGTTAACAGAATGACGTTTAACCTGACTTGTGTATCCTCTGCTGATACCTTGCTACCTTCAGGAAATCATCCAGTTTCTTTAGAATGGTGTCTGAGTCCATTCACAGTCTGATCCCAATCTGCTTTCCCAGCCAACCAGCTCTTGGCTCCTGACATACCAAACGTCTTTCTGTTCCCTAAAAATGTCAATCTCTCTCATACATTACAGCCGCCATGCTGATGCATGGAACACTTATTCCTCCTCTCCAACCCTGACGAATACACGATTATGAGTTAAGTGCCAACTAGATGTCATCTATGTAAACATTACTCTCCCATAATATGTTATTCCATCATATTCAAAAACCACATTTTAAAATTTTGATCCTAATTATACAAGTGATTCTATGCCTTGAATCACTTCTTAAAGCATGGATTGTGCTCTGCTCATTCATTCAATGACATTTGAAAATCTGTGATTGGTGTAGCATTATATTTAGTACTGCAGATTAAAAAACGAGATTTGAAATGTTCAGAGTAATGGGAAGAAAATAGAGAAATAAGCATATGACTGCAATATCCGGTGACAGGTACTATCTGATGACAGGTACTATCACAATGAAAGGCACAAGGTACTATGAGAACACAAGGTAGAGGCAGGAGACCACAGAATTACACAGAGGGCATTGAGGAACAAGGTCCTCTCAAAGCAGCTAACATATTGCTTGGTATTCGGTAGGTGCTCATTAGACATGCTTTGAATTGATGAAGGAAAAAAATGGTAATAAAAAAACTGATAACCTGGATGTCACATTTCTGTTTTATGTCAAAGATCTTGCTTTCTTAAGCTTTCAGATCATAAAAGGATTTGGAGTTAGGGCAGAAATATTCCCTTCTCAATATTTATTCCTCTTCCATGTCATTTTTTTCATGTCCTATTTGGAGATACTATGGGCCTTTTGCATTCTATACCAGTGATTCAGGGCTCTGATACTCTCTGTCTCTGCCCTGAAACCTTTTTTCCTTCTCAATGACACTATTTGCCTTCATATTAGAAGCTGTTCTCCAAATACATCGTACAAACACTTGTTCAATCCAATTTACTAATAAAATAACATAAAATATGTGCCTTTTAATTAGAATCCAAATCAAAAGACAAGTTATAGACATATTGGCAGTTTCTAGAAAATACAAAGATAAAGGAATACCTTTGGGTACTGTGAAAAAACAGTAAGACAAATCCTGGTGGTAGAGCATTCTACAAGTTGACTGAACTTAATACCTGAAAAAGTCAATGGCATGTGATGGAGCAGTTGGTTTCACCAAGCTGACACCTTTTCTTGTATCTACTAAAGGCTGACCCTGAATTTCATGCCTGGTTTCAGATGTTACAGGAAACACCAAAGCATAGTGTGCCATGAATGTTTAGCGATGCGTAACTCTCAACACTTCTGATGATTGTAAACTATTTTCACATGCATCTACTTCTGAATGCTTCAAGGACATTCACCTATTATCTTCTATGATAGTTTAATAAACGTAAAAATGAAAAACTAAAAAAAATTGATTCGTAACATCTTTAATACATTGTAACGTTTTAAAGCAAACTTTGAAATTGTTTTCAACAATTTAAAAAATTTAAAATAATATTCATTTCTTATTTAACCTTTACCCATATTACCAACAAATTCAAACGAATTTTATTACTCTTAAGTTTAAAATAATTTTTGTTTCTTGTTTACTCTTTACAGGAATGTACTCTGTAACCTTCACCTTTAGAATCATAAATATTGTTGTTTTAACAAGTGCTTTACTCTTCTCTTCTTCAAAAAAAGAAAAACAGGAAAAAACCTTTCTAAATTTACATTGGGGAAATATTTTAGGAACGACTGCAGAAAAACACCCTAATATCTCTCTTTTTATGTACTTTTTGTGTGCATGCCTGTGATTTGCTGATATTATATTCTGTGATGAAAGAAAGAAAAAATATATACTAACCTTTAGAGATAAAGAAACCTTCAGGGAGGGGAAATATGTATAGAATAATTAAGGCATTTTAAGCAAATTTTAAGAGGCATCCAACAGCATTTTAAAATTTTACCTATTTAAAAAAACAACCTTAGTAAAACAAATGGTAGAAAATATTTGCAGTAAAAATGTTCAAGTAAAATACAAGTCTAATAAGCAGTAAATGGAAAATGTCAACATTATGTGAACTTCTTATAACTTATAACTCTTTCTGCTGAAACATGTAAAAACTCTGTTTAGAAAGCAAACACCTCTTGTCTTAAAAATCATAACTTTGAGAAAATAACCAAATGTTCAATATTTGAAAATATTTTTTCAATATTTTCATAATTGTAGTTGTATCAATTTGTGGAGATATGTATTTGAGAGAAGAATTTAGGAAACACAGAAAGTAAATATAATTTTGGAAAATGTCCAGAATTAAACAACTTCATTCATAACATAAAACACTTTCTATGTACTTTGAAATTCATGCATTTTATATAGATGTTTCAATTATAGCTTTCTCTTCAAATTGCAATCTTCTAGAGGCTATTCATTTTGTCTGACTTAATTCAAGTGTTCAGGAGACATCTGTAATATCTACATATTCAATTAAGAGATAATAATGATGGTTGCAAATCAACATTTACTGAACAATCCTGATGTGTTAAGGGAATTTGTTTCTTGAAAGGGTAATGTTTTATCCCAGGACTTGTACTTTTCAGAAATGTTATTTATAAGGTTATATATCCCCTTGTTCATATATAACATTGGTAGAATGCAGCATTAAATATCAGATTGTGGGGCCTCGATGCCTTTGATTAGACTTAATCATATTTGGCTTCAGGAGCTTTGATCTGGCCATGTTTTCACCTAAATTTTTGTGATAAATTTGTCTTTTCCCATATATTATCTTTTCCTGGAGGACAGTGTTCTTGAATGGTAGGTACATTATGGGTTTTGAAATCAGAAGACAGGCATTTGAATCCTGTTATTGCATTCACTTATTAGGTGCTCTTGACTAAGTTATTGTCCTTTTCGGATATTAAGTTGTCCCTTCTGAGAAATAATAAGCTAAACAATACCTTTTAAATTCAAAAGCAATTATTTCAAGATATTCTAGAACATATTAAAGAAAAAAATTAAATTAAATGATTGATAATCAAGCATAGTTTATGCAATGTGATATAGTATCAACATAAGGATTTATCTTTGCATTTCTTTATTTCAAAAATATATGACTTTTGTAAACATATATGCATGTTTCAATAAAAAAAAGAAGATACATGATTTAATCATGCCTGGTATCAAAAATGAAAGAGTAGAATGTTAATATTTACCTTTCAGGATAATTGTTAGTGATTCTGCCAGTTAAAGAAAGATTATAATGGAATATAATAGGTATTCAACAATAACCTCTTTAATAACTAACATATGCAGTCACGCTTAATGTTAGGAATACATTCTGAGACAAGCATTTTGTTGTGTAGACATCACAGAGTGTACTTACACCAACCTAGATGGCATGTCCTACCATACACCTAGGTTATGAGTCTATTGCTCATAGGCTAAACACGTGTAGAGCATGTTACTGTACTGAAGACTGTAGGCAATTGTAATATAACGATCAGTATTTGTGTACTTAAAAATATCAAAACATAGAAAAGGTACAGTAAAAACATATGGGATGAAAGATTTTTAAACGCTACACTTGTATAGGGCACTTAGCAAAGCGGGGCTTTTGGGAGAGGAGGTTTCTCTTTCACTATCTGGGTGAGATAGTAAGTGGTGAGTGAATGCAAAGGTTGAAGACGTTCTTATACATTACTCTAGATTTGATCAACACTGTTCATTGATGCTACACTAATTTCATTTTTTAAATTTTCTAGCTTTAAAAATAAAGTAGTCTTAGGTTACTGTGAAATTTTTATACATTTTTAATTTTTTAAAACTTTTGGACTCTTTTGTAATAACACAGTGCTTAAAATACACTGTACAAAATATTTTCTTTCCTTATATCCTGAAAAGCTTTTTTCAATTTTTCATTTTTTAAAAATAACCTTTTTACTTTTTAAGCTTTTTTGTTCCAAACCAAGGCAAAAACACACACATTAGCCTAGGCCCACACACGGTCAGGATCATCAGTGTCATTGTCTGTCACCTCTGCATCTCGTCCCACGGGAAGGTCTTCAAGGGCAATAACATTCATAGAGCTGTCATCTCCTATGATAACAATGCCTTCTTTCAGAATACTTCCTGAAGGACGTGCCTGAGGCCTTTCTATAGCCAACTTTGTTTTATAAGGAGAAAGAGTACAATCTACAATAATGATAAAAAGTGTAGTAAATACAAAAGCTGGTAACATAGTCTTGTATTATCATTGTCAAGTATTATGTACTGTATATAGTTGTATGTACTATAGTTTTAAACAACTGGCAGCACAGTAGGTTTTTTACACCAGCATCACCAGAAACACACAACTAATGTATTGTGCTATATGACAATGCTATGATGGCTGCAACACTATTGAGCAATAGGACTTTTTTTTATCTCTGTTATACTCTTAAGGGACCATGGCCATATACGCAGTCCATCATTGGATGAAATGTCATTATACTGTGCATGGCTGTACATATATTTTTAATTAACATGTTTTTCTAGATTTAAATCAAAATATCATACATTACAAACACATAGGTTAGTGTATATATGATTTGTTAAGTTCTATGCACTAAAATTTTTACTGTGTTCTAAAATAAATTACCCATGATGTAGCAAATTAGTTCATTATTGCACTAATGTTACAATATAAAGGCAGCTCTAGAATAGTAAAAAGGAAATCCTCAATTCAAAGATTTTTTTCTTTTAGTTGTAATATTTGAACATGCAAAATGTTGAAAAGATTAAAGAAAACACTTCTTTAAAAATTGCTACAGTGTGCAACAATCTTCGAAATACCGTCAGAGGTAGAAGACTTTTAAAATCACTGTACTTCATTGAGATTGCTGTGACTAGTTTTTTTTAACATATTCACTTAATTCTGTAAGAGTACTTTTTATCCACTTAGAAATAATTTTTACCATGTGGAATTGTGGAGGCAGTGTGACATAGTAAAATATGTCAAAAATTTGGAAAAAGAAGATCTAGGTTCTATTCTGTATATGCCACTTATGCCTGTGTTCTCAGGAAATTTATTGTGCATCAGGCATGATGTGATCCTTACCATTTTAATGAGATTTTTTTTTTCTTTTTTTAAAGTAGAAATATAGCAAGGGAGGTTTAGAATAAGCTATAAGGGAGAGACCTTAAGAAGTATCCACTAATCCCTTTCATTTTGCCAACTAGCATTCATTTAAGCCTTTAATATGTGATGAGTACTATGCTAAGTATTTCTCATGGATCAAATAATTTGGTTTTCACAGTACTCCCATCACATAAGAACTGCTATAATTCCTATTTTACAGATCTGGAAATACGGGCCACAAGCCATTAGAATGAACTGTTCATTAGAATGAACAAAGCAGCTATGGAATTTTAAAATTTGCTTCTGTCGAGAAATCTATCTTTGTCTTATCAGAAAGTCAGCAACTTGAAATTAGAAATTTGCATCTAAAATGATTGATTTATCACATAAAGGATGTCAAGTATACGTTGATAATATACATGCACACACATATATGTGTAAAATTGCGTTATTCCCAAGGACATAAACTCTTCAGAGATCCATATTGTAATTGTTTTTAGGAAACAATGATTTGCAAAAATGGCAAGCATGTGTAACTGCACTAACTCAATTTTCATTCGACAGAAATTTTAGAGCCTTCTTGACATACGTTGTTACACAGGTATTATTTCTTCTTGGGGCACTATGCAAAAATTCATATAAATTAGAACCAGCAATTAAGTTCAATTATATATACTTCTTTTACAAGGAGGTACAAAAAGAAAATAAGCTCAGAAATATTTAAAATTAAAAAATATGTCCCTAGGCAATGTCTTCAGTTCAGTAGATAGTTCAGTCCACTAATATCATAAAATATACATCTATATGAAGCAAGAAAACTTTGAAATTCACATGTTTGCAATTCTTCTAATATATTAAGTAAAATATTCTCTTTATAAGCAACTTGATCTGTGGAAGAGCAGTAGCATATGTTTAATACTTCATTGAAAATAACTGAGCTTATATCTAGTTATTTTATCTTACTCTCCTCTTCTCTACTCCCTTTCAGACATCTCATCTACATTCTTGTCCATGTGCCAAAAATGGTCCTATGAGCAGTCGCAAGCAAGGGAGACTTACCTCTCACCTAAAGAGCTCTGGAATTTGGATTTTGTAAGTTTTTTATATTTGTATTATCCCAAAACTCTGATCATACTCTTCCACAGATGTTTTCTTGGGGGTTCATATTTTATTAAAAATTCCCTCTTTCCTTTTTGTCAAATAGGCAGAATTAACACTATTGCAACCACTATTAACTGCTTTATCATATTCTCACTGGTGAAGGTCCTTGTTTGTTATATTATACAAAATTGAATTTAAATACATTTGAAAATATTTCTACTTTTTGACCTAATTTTCAAAAATCTTTCTTTTAAATGAAGATTTTATGTGTTATTTTAATGGAAAGTTATTCCCCCATCCTTTTTTATGGAAAGTTATTCTCTGCATACAGTGATTGATCCCATGGAAGTGGCGACTATGATATTCTAAGAAAAACAGGATTACATATATTAGTGGCTCTTAACCACAACTGCGTATTGAAACAATGTTTGAATTTTAAGAAAAACGGATACCCTTGCCGTGAATTTTTAAAGATCTAATTGGTTTATGAGGGACCTGGACATTAGTATTGTTTTAACATGTCCCTAGTGTATCTAATATGTAAAATTGAGCATCATTGACATATTCATGGGCAACTTAATATGGCTCAATTTAATAGATCATCTTACTTTCTTCTCAAAACCACTATATTTCATACTTTTCCAGTATAAGCATTATCATTTCCGACAAGCTAGACTTGCTAAAGCAGGAATGTAACTATCATATGGCAGAATATTATAGAACATTAAAGTTATAAATCTGGAAACAAAATTTATCTTGTTTTGTTTCCAGCTTTATAACTAACAAATAAGAAATTGCACACACAAAATTAAGCAATGGTAACACTCAGCCACAAACTTTAATCATAAACATGATGATTAATCAAGATGATTAATTCTCAAAAGAAGCTCAGTCCACTGCTTTTATTGGCAATGCTCCTTGCTTTGGAACTTTCCATAGTTGTCAATAGACTTGACAAATAGTACATGTACTTGACAATACTATGCAGGTTTCCCAAGGTTTTATACTAGGTTTCTAAGCATTGTGATATGAATTAAAATAAACTTTTAATAAAAATAATACTCAAATTATTTTATTTTAGATTTTAGATAAATCTATTCCATTAATTTTAATAGAATAAAATCTATTCTATCAGATTTTATTGAAAATGGTATAATAGCTCATATATTGAATTTCCATATGGACAACACATTATATTTTCAAAACATAATTTCAAGTCAACCTTCTATAAAGAAAAGTTTTGTTTCTACTATGACTCTAAATAAATTAATAGTGAAGTTGGGCTTGTCATAGGCACTGAAAAATTTCCAAAATACCCACAAAAGTGCACCACAATAAGAATAATGAAATCAAGACATTTACTACATGGGAATCTCCAAACAGGTTGCTGTCATGAGCATACTCTAAATTTAGCTCTTTATAATCTCTACACTTACAGATGAAATTACAAACCATATGGTTCTAAAGAGAATTAGCTATATATTAAAGAAGCAGCCAGAACACTTTGTTTATTCCAGCCAGCAAAAGGCTCTCCCATAAATTATCTCATCACAAAACAGCTCTCCAAATGATGCATTATTCTGACTGTGATATTATTGCTCATTTTGCCCAATTCATTTAAGAAGTTGTTTTAGTCTGTTTTCACACTGCTGATAAAGACATACCCAAGACTGGGCAATTTACAAAGGAAAGAGGTTTAATGGAGAACTCAGAGCTCCACTTGGCTGGGGAAACCTCACAATCATGGCAGAAGGCAAAGAGGAGCAAGTCACATCTTATGTGAATGACACTAGGCAAAGAGAGAGCTTGTGTAGGGAAACTCTCGTTTTTAAAACCATCAGATTTCATGAGATCCATTCACTATCACAAGAATAGCAAGGAAAAGACCCACCCCCATGATTCAATCATGTACCATCAGGCCCCTCCCACAACACATGGGAATCATGGGAGCTACAAGATGAGATTTGGGTGGGGACACAGAGCCAAATGACATCAGAAGCCATTTAAGCATTGTAGAGAAAAAGCAAAGCATAGCAAAATAAAAACTATAACATAAACTATCAAGTCTGAACTGAAGGACTAAGTGCCAGTAAATTTGGTATTTGGAAAATACTTTTAAAAAACCTAGAAATTGTCATGAGATTGAAATATTACCAGTATCATCTGTTGAGATTTAAATTTAAATTTAAACAGCATTTGGCGAAAGTATATACTTGGTAAATATTGATTGTTCCAAAGCCTGTTTTTTTATTTTAAAAAATAATATTTGTAAGAAAATATATTAAAATTTTTAAAATACACTAAAATTTAAATGATTCTTAGACTTCTATTGTTAAAAATGTTTACACAACCAGGTGTACACATTTAATATTAAGTAACTGTTTCAATGAGAAGTTAATTTGTGGGAGAAATTAACTGTCTTGTTAACTTTCTCCTTTTCTTCTGATTTCTCTTATCTGTATTTTCAGATAAGTTCACTTGTTGGTTCAACTGAAGAGACATTTGTCTCAACTATAGAATTTCCTACAGCCTAGATTTTCCGTTTTCAAATTGGTGAAAAATTTATTTCAATACATGACTGTTATTTCAACCTTAGCATGCTATAATCAATGGAATAAGAATATCAATAGAGTTTCAATTACATACAGTGTTTTTGTTTTCAACAGACATTTATTGAGTTCTTCTATGGGCCAGCTGCTGTCCTAAGTGCTGGAGATACCCCACAGTATCTTCAGCACTTAGGACAGCAGCTATCCTGGACAAGATGCAGAAGACTTGGAGATATTTCAGGTAGAGTTTTCAGAAATGCTTCTCTGAAGAGATGACGTTTGAGCTGAGACATCAAATGAAAAGACTGAGCCATTCCAAAGAGAAGAGTGGTCACTACCCAAAGAACAAGGAAAACAAAAGTCCCCATGGTAAGCATATATATGATGAGTTTGGTGTTTTTGAGGAATAAAAAAGAGATCAAATTGATAAGAACTTTTTATTTTAATCGAGGTACAAGTTGTACGAAATATAGCCAGAGAGATAGGAAGTGCCTAGACATGTCTTGTAGGTGTAGGAAGTTTTTTTTTTTTTTTCCTAATCCTAATTGTAATAGAAAGCTATTAGAGGGTTTTAAGCAGGAGACATGGTTGATATTTTAATAGATCTCTCTGACTGCTCTGTGGAGAGGGAGTTATATAGAGAAATGTGATTAAAGGTGAAAACCTAATTGGCATTTTGAGATTTCAAGAGGTGAATGCTTAATTTTCTTTCTTAGTAAATCTAGTTTTAATGCCACACACACTGTGCCAACTGAGTTATTCTAAAGTAATTCTAGATATAAATTTTACATTTTCTCCTAATGTAGAGTTTTTCAAAGTATGATCTTGGGACTGTATAAGAATTATTCGCTTCATTAGTTAAAAATGCAGATTCTTTGACTTCATCTCATTCCTTCTGAATTAGTGTCTGGGGATGGAACCTGAGGATATACATTTTTTAAATGATCTACTCACATGATTTTATATACCTGAACATTTGAGAATTGTTATCCTGAGAAGCAGTTGTTTCTACACTATACAGATGGCAGTATTGCCAGGTAATGCTTCCCACAGAAAGACGTCTTTGAACTGAGTCTTGAATGAGAAGTCACTGTGTGCCAGTTGTAAGAGCACAAGGGAAGTCATTCCTGTGCAACAAGATACGTGATTAAAGATTGTCAGGTATAAGTCGGAATGGAAATTCACCATGATGAGATCTCAGGATACTAGGGAAGCGGACCTGGGGTGAAATAAAAAAGATCCAACCAGAGAATATTTGAATCTCGCAAATTCATAAATTTATATAGAGTGGCAAAAAGCATGGTCTTAGATTCTCACAGCCAACATACCTATAAATAATAGATGATAAAATGTTACAGAACACATGTGTTGCAAATGTCGAAAATGGATCAAAAACATTACACCTGTTTTACTACCATTCGATATTGACATCAGAGATAATGAAGTTAACTTGATACAGAGACCAGACAAAAGAGAAAACTGTACAAAAACAAACACTTATTGAGCATTTGACATGAATTAACTCATTTAAATTTCTTAACAACCATATGAAATCAATGTTTTTATGATTCCCATTTTATACATGAAGAAACTGAGAAGTTTAAGAAAACAGAGTTGTTTAACCCATCTGCTCATTTCTAGTGAATTTTATTAAACAATTGTCTGGGCTACTGTGGGCCTACTGTGTATACATAAAGTGGCAAACTTTGTTTTATCTAGACCTTGGTTGACTTATGGATAACTTCTGTCTAAAAGATTGCCTTGGGAAAGTTGCCTTACTCTCCCTGTGTCTAAAGAAACTTTCTCGTAAAATGTCAACTTCACAGTTCTGTTGTGAAGACTAAATAATAATATACCTGCAAGCCACCTAATACAATGCCTGACATCTCGGAGGCCATCAAAAATCGCTATTGCTTTCATCTCTCTTCTCCCTTGCAAACTACTTGCAATTAAATATCTATCACTAGTTTGTAACAATTTCTATCAACTTATCTGTAAACTTTAACCAACGCAAACATTGTTCTCAGTATTGTTGATTAGATCTCTGGGTGTGTGCTCCCACTATGTCTGTATCATCAGGTTTTGCCAGATTTTACTCCCTACTGCATGACTTTACTATCTTATTTATTTTAGTAAGCTTTGCCTTCCATGTTGTTGACAAAATGTTATTCAGAAACATTTCTGTTTCTTAAGCAGAAATGTTTCTAATTTAAGCACTGAGTTGCAATTCAATTTTCATATGCTTTGTAATATCAATAAAGTGCTATCCACAAGACATTCCAAAATACTTTAAAATATTAGTTAAAAGCATATATGTATGACCATATATAATAGCTGTGTCTATAACATGCCATCTGAGGTTCACAGAGATTACTATTACATGAAAGTGGGTTAACTATTATATGCAAAAAAATGATTTTAAAATCATATTTCTGTCTGAAATAAAGCAAAATCTAATTTCAAATATACTCCTTTCACTATATTTTGATAATAGTTAATGTAATGCCATGCTACATTAAGACACTAGAATAACTCTAGACTATTAAACATATACCACCTCAGTAACTTTTAATTTTAGGAATATTAGAGAAAAATGATAAAAGTCAAAGAAACAAAAAAATTGGAGATATATTTTAAAGAACAAGATAGATTCATTTAAGATATTCCCATGTAATCACCATTTGAGCCTTTACTATTTCTTGCTATAGAATACCTGTATGAGAATAGTGTATAAATATTTATACAGGTAAGCCATACAGGTAAATCTTACAGTAAGCAAATATATATATATATGTGTGTGTGTGTATATGTATATATGTATATATACGCACATGTGTGTGTGTGTGTGTGTGTGTGTGTATATGGAAGAGGGAGGAAAAATGAGAGACTATAAAAATCCCTCCATATTAAAGATATATACGATCTGTAAATAAAACCTGCAGCAGAGTATTAGGAGTTAAGATGCTGAGATCTTAGATAGATTGCAAAAGTGAAATAGATGCCACTACATTTTTTGTTTAGCAGTAAAGTAGAAATAAAAAGAATATAAAATTCTTGGGTTTGATTGATATACCAACACGATGACTAAACAGAGCTGCAAGTAACAGCCGTAAATAACATCAGGTACTCCTAAAGCAGCGGCACCTTCTGCAAAGGCAGAATTATTATGTAATTATATCTACTTTTCCAAGTTACAAACTATTCCCTGGCAGGGATCCACTTCTTCATTCATTACGATTCAATATAATTTGAGCTGCTAAGGTAAAGTGTCTCCCGGTAGGAGGCTGCACATGAATCCTGTTGATGCTCTTATCACTACCGATTCATACTGTTCGGCCCAACACTCAAACAGCTCCAGCACTCGGGGAAGCGTTTCCAAGTGGTTCATTTTGAAACACAGCAAAGATCCTCATCAGGATGTGGAAATCCGAGGAATTCAGTAAGGGTCATACCAACATGCTATTAGTTTGGTCTACCTGTACCAGATTTGATTGCTTGCAGTTGTCCAATTCTCTACCATATATCTTCAATAAAAACTTTAAAATTCATTTGCAACCAAAATGAGAAATGAGCTTTTCGAGGGCTCACATTTTCTTTGCTGTATATGACCTTCTTTGGAGTTTTTATTTGCTTTGTTTTGTCATTCGATTTTTCTCTCTTCCTCTTTCTTGTGCATCAGGTTTAAAGTAATAGAATGTTAGACTTTTAGTGAATGAAAAAGCCATAGTTATCTTTGCTTGAGCACCCTGGGGTCTCATATGCTGTAATTATACAGTTGGCCATTTCTTAGTCTCTGGATGTAGAATACTCAGGTGGCTAAGCCATTTTGATTCAAAAAGTCTTTTTAAATTTTCTTACATGAATATCTAACATTCCCTAAGTAAAGTATCACTTTTACATATCTAAAGATATTTTCTCTGTGCATTATATATGTATGAATATTCATATTTATACAAATGTATACATGGATATGTACATATCTACACACACAGTCCGAGTCTGATAAGAAAAACAGTCAGGACCCATTCCAAGTTAGTGGTCTTAATGTGCATCTCTGCAGGGAAGGTGAAATGCTCTCTGAAAGAAAGCAGTAAGAATTACGAAGCCAGAGTCTGGAAAATCACTCCACTGTTCTGGACTGTATTCAGTAATAGGAAGGTCGTTTTAACAGCCTCCAGAATCAGACACCAGGTTTCCAAACAATCACAGAATAGTGAAGGAATATTTAGACAAAATATTTTAATGAAAGTTTACTTTATTGTTACTATTCTAAAGAGTGATGCAGACATTTTTCGGAGCCTCTTAACTAATGCTAATGAAAGCTATTTAACTAAAATTCCTGCACACTGTTCAAAGAAAACTTCTCCAGCCTGATTCTGTAGTCTCTGCAAACTATTTGAAGGACCAGAGCCTTTAAGTATGACGGTAAGTATTCATCCACAGTAATGGGTTTCAGTTCTCCCCTCAGTGATTGAAGCCACGCTACGCACTGATTTACTGTGCCAGCAGGCCATTTCAACTTCTCTTTCATGTTTATCTAACAGCTTTTTAGAAAAGAAAGGGGGAAAAATGTGGGATCATTAACAATAGAATCCATAGTGCTGAAAGATTTGGAAAAAATAAGAATATTCATAGTAATAATTACAGTTGCTGCAATTTACAGATTTTTGAGTTAATAATTGCTATTTTTCAACTACATGAGAAACCTTTTTGCTCTCAATAGTAACTGACAAAGTAATTACTGTTTTGTTGACAATATTTTTTAGGATATCAGGTATAATTATAACAATATATTAAAAATTAAATAATGGCATATAAATATCCACCTAGAAATAGCATTCATTACTTTCCAAGTGTGAGAAGACGTAACTCAGTCATGGATGCCTTTTTTTTGAGAAAAAGAAAGATAATTACCCTTCATGGGTGAGACATTTGATTTATTCCACTGAGATTCATTTCATTTCATTGTAAATTAAACTGTTCGATTCAACATTTTCAGTCCTACCTGGCACTGAGGGGACTTCAGTGATGACTAAGAACAAGTTGATAGATAAGCTATATTCATATTAAATAGGATGTTTGTAATTATTGAGCTGTCACTTTTATATCATTTAATCATTTCCCTTTCTTATGACCTTTCATTTAACTAGAAAGCACACTGCAATTTCAAATCTCCAAAGAATACCGTGTATACAATAATACTTCATTATGCAGTTTTTGTTCCAAATCTATTATCAGTAAATTACTAATGTCTAAGTACCTGTTAAAAATCTGAAAAATATTCATTCTTACTAAAACAAAATAATATGCATACATTTAAAATTATCATCTTGCCTTAGGATTTTAAAATATTTACATAATTTCAAACAATATTGCTTTATACATGATTTTCCAAAATTAATGACAATCAAGTTTGATAGATATAAAAACAGTGTCAAGAGATCTCAGTTTATACTGTTTTAAACATACGTATTGGCAGCAATATACACAAAAATAGTTTTAAAATCAATGCTTTATTTTTAATGAGAGAAAAGCAGGGAGAAACTTTGTTTTGATATTTATCACAGTACCAAACTACATTATATACAGCCTCTACACCCTAGCACAGAATAAAAATTTGTTACTCATGTAAAGTTAAAGATCATTATAGGCACCTTCCCCAATCTGTAAGTTGTCTTCATTTCCACCCTCTTTTGAGCACTGCTCCCTTATACAAGTTGAAAGAGTGCATAAGTACTTTTTTCAATAAATCTGCATGATTATGGAATGCAATAGAAACAAATTATTCCTTTGAATAAAACTATTTATTATAAAGATGACTGTTTAATATGTGTTTACCTAATAGCATGTATCCTTACAGATTTGGTTTAAGGTAACTTTTCCTTTTTTTCCTTTCTCATCAAAAATCATGAATAAGATAGCCTTTAAAAACAAAAGTAGTCTAAGGTATTTTAAATGGCAAAACAAAAATAAATGTTTAATATAATACTAGAGGAAATAATATGCAAAAAGTTAACACTAAATTCTTGCAAAATTATTTAAGTCAGACTAAGAATTTGGGTCTGAGTTTTCAGTTAGCCAAAAATTAAAAAAATGTGTATGATACATCATCATCATTATCAAAACTATTCATCAGCATTTTCACAAGTCACAGGGGTAGTATTAGCTATCTTACATGGTCAGTGTTTTTTCATTATTTATCCTTCAGATACATTTTGTGAGGAGAGTAATATGTCTGTTTTATAGATGAGGAACCGAAGCTTAGTTAGGCTAGAAAGTTGTCCAAGATGGAGATGGTATGGAGACCCACATCTATCTCTCACGACACTCAATCATCTTGCCTTCAATCTACTGTATGGACTTAAAATGAATTAAATATCCATGATCTGCTGATTTCATATTGCACGCTTGTATCAAAACATCTCATGTACCCCATAAATATATACATCTACTAAATACACACAATAAATTTTAAAAATTATTAAATAATTAAAAATAAAGTAAATATCATTCTTAAGACAGAAGCATTTTTCCAGGTGATCTTCAAAGCTGGGAATAATGTGAATGAAGTAGGAGACTACACCTTCTAAAAATTCCTAAAATAAATGTAAAGACTAGTTTGTATGATCTCTTTTGATGTGTTCCTCCAAACAAGGCAGGGGTATAAAAATGAGTTTCTGTAATTCCAGCACTTTGGGAGGCCGAGGTGGGTGGATCACAAGGTCAGGAGTTTGAGACCAGCTTGACCAACATGGTGAAACCCCGCTTCTACAAAAATACAAAACTTAGCCGGGTGTGGTTGTGTGTGCCTGTAATCCCAGCTACTCAGGAGGCTGAGGCAGGATAATCGCTTGAACCTGGGAGTTGGGGGTTGCAGTGAGTTAAGACTGAACCACTGCACTCCAGCCTGGGCGACAGAGCAGGACTCCGTCTCAAAAAAAATTAAAAAGAGTTTCTATAAAAGCATTTAGGATGGAGTTTTATGTACCAGGTGAACAACTGTCAAATTATCTGGCTAGATATTATGTTAACATTAAGAATCTGAATTTTTAAAAATAACTGAGTTATTGACCAAAAAATGTCAAAAAGAGGAAAGTAACTTCTCAGTTAAATTACCATGAAGATCTGTTACAAAATGTTTCTCTATATGGTTATATGAATTAATTAGCCTACTGTTTAATGTTTTCAAATATGCCGATTAAATATTTTAAAATTACTCAAAATATGACTATTTTGATTTTAAAGTATTTGACCTTAAGACAACATTTCTGACAATCATCAATTACTCATTCAAAGCCACTCTTTTAAGTAGCAAGGAAAACCAGTATCAAAATAAAGCAATATCCTTAAAATATTTTTTCTCACAGAGATTTCTAAATGATCCACAATAATTCCATAATTACTTGTCTTGGAATAAAAAAGTGATACTACAATGAAATCTTCAACTATTAGATCTCTGAACTATTCATAAAATAAAATATTCTTGAAATAGCTATTTAAAAGATAACTATTAACGGAAATGTCATCTAATAAATTAAATTTACTCAGTGGTCAATGTTATTTGAATTAACATTTGGGTTTATATATCAAAATTCTCTATAGTTTAGGGAAAGACAGAAGAAGTTTCTATAAAACAAGAAATTCAACATAAGAAGAATGTGGTGTCTGTCCACTTATGACATTTGCTCTCTGATTTCCTGCTGTCTTATCTCAGCTAAGTATCTTTCGTTCACTCTCAGCTCTGGATCTCACACTTACATTGTTTGCCTCCATCATTCCATTTGGGCTCCTAGAATCTGCATCTTTTATATCTGGAAAGAGAAAACTAACTAATATTTCTGCTGACCCTCAAAGTTCAAAATGACATCTTTTATTAAATGAAATGTATCAAGAATCTTTAGTAAACATATTTAAAGTGAAATGTCATAGAACATATAACTTAAAATGGTTTAATTAACCCTATACATTTGAAAAAGCACACGCCCTCAATATAAACAAGATGAATATCAAATGCCATCGGATTAATACCATCTAGACATTTAGAAAATGAGTAATGTTGCTAAAAGTTGAGAAAGAGAACTCATATGTAGCTAACGTGTACACTTAAAATAAATAGAATGCCTTGAAACTAGTGCTGTTAAGTGACGTTTTGCCCACAGTTCTTCCTTCAGTTCCAGCCCATGTTACTGCTTCTTTGTCCTTGGAGTAGACCTTACTGGCCAACTGATATCTTCTTATCAGTGGGCTTATCAGAAAGCTTAAATGTGCTTACATAATTCGCCTTGGCCTCTCCCACTCCTGATACTCACCTATTGAAAGAGCTTGCTCCCAAGAATGAGATACATGTGGACAAACGTAATCCCAAACCATAGCCTAAAGCCCATCCCATCTGAGTACAGAAAAAAACAAACAGACAAAAAATTTGCGGACACTTCAATGAGAAAAGAACGTGTGTTGTTGCAGATTTGGCATTGTTTATAACATATTACTGTTGAAATAGCTGACCAACAGTGGTGACAAATAAGTTGAGATACTTAAAATGCAGTGGGTAAGGGGTAGGGGGGCTGCGATATTAAAATTAAATTAACCATGATAAGTATGCAAGTTTGATTATTGAAAAGTAATAAAGTCCATAGTTTCAGGCCAAAAGTTGTTGAAGGGGAAAAGATGGTTAAGAAAAGTCTTCAGAGGAAGAATCAACTCTGAGGATCTGCTAACAGATCTTGTAGAAAATTCGTATGTTAACTTTGTGTAGAGTAAATGAAAAGGACGCAAGAGGAAAGAAACACTTGATACAAACAAATCTAAATGAATTAAACTACTATCACAAGTTCATTAATAGCAGTAGATTCTTCTCACATCCTATTCTTAGAATGCATCTTAGATTTACAGCATTTTTTAGTTTGGATATTCAGTTTGAAAAATAAATTTGAAAAATTAGTGTAGTGTAGAAAACAAGATTAGAATTTTAAGTGGAATTTTATATTTCATGAGGAAACATTCGATAGAAGCTTTGTATTCAAAGACAGAATAATATTGTCTTGCTGACATATCAAGCTATAGCTATGCCACTCCCCGTTCTAGAAAAAAACAAATCCCCAAATCACCATTTGTGGTGGTAGTGAAGGCATCTATCTATACAATGTATTTGTAAGAATCTATAGTTTCTATCCATATGTAACCTTATGATAATAGACTATCCACATAAGGTAAGCAATTGTTTGCATTTTTAGTATTCTAAACTTACAGCTTTTTGTGTATACACATTTTCATTTGCCAATTTTAAAATTAAATATATACTTTTATTTTGTAAAACTAAACTAACGCTTGGAGAAAACATAAGCAATGGAATTCAAATGGGGAATTATTTTATGCTCTTGTTGTGTAGTGTTTACTCACTTTTCTCCTTGTTATCTACAAAACATGAAAATGCCAAGCTAGGCACTGCACATCAGTCTGACAACTTGTCATCATGCTCAGACCAGTGCTGGTTTTGTGATTGCTTGATGTGTCAAGAGTTGTGCTGGATTAAAACAAAATCTGAAAACCGTGTGTTCATTATCCAAATGACAGAATTTTCTCAGACTTCCAAGGAAAAGAAAAATAAAGAGTTGAAACAGTAGCATTCATTAGAAATGAGCTTCTGTTCAGAATAAACTTGAGTCTCTTTTATTGCTGGTTTTCACTGTTAAAAAACAGAGCAGAGTAATTGCATTGAACTAAGAAATAATGTATAAAGACATAATTACATTTCAAGTATAAATTATTTTCTATTATGTGTACTAGGCAAAATAAATTTAGTAAGAATTTAACTCAAATTTTCAAAGTTAATTATTGCTTTTAGCAGATCAAATACTTACAAATTACTAACATACGAATATGATGTGTCTGTAGAATTATTCTTTATTTTCTTAAAAAATGTTTCTTTCATGAACAGATATTATTGTCTTTTATTTAAAAAACAACTCAGAAAATTTGAAAGCAGCTTCTATACACTGGTTTGTATAACATCTCTGAAGCAAAATTCATTATCTTACAGTTATGTTGCTTTTTTAATACCTGATGTTAAGACGTAGTTTTTGATCCTCTGGAAAATACTAGTCATATATTCAGTTTCATTACAATGTAACTAGAAAATAATTGTATGTCTTTGTTAGAACAGAGGTCACTTTTTTGCATTGGTATATGACTATAGTTCCATTGTAAGGGGATGTCTCCCATTATTGAAGAATATTATCTTTAAAAAATTCTTGAGCTTTATTTTCTGTTTAAACAAATAACAATAATAAAGGACAACTTAATTAAAAGTGAAAGTCACGGGGAAAAGGATTCCACCTCAAAATAACTTTTTAACAACCAGAACTAATCCCCCAAAAATTGTCTGTCATATAAAGTGGTATCTTTTCAAGTTTTAGAGATACTTGACTAAAGTTAGAGACTATTCCACCAGTGCTGTCACATAAAAACATGGCAGCATTGGGAAGAGGTAGGACTAGACAAACTGTATGACCTTTAAAATTTTTAATTGTGTGACCTCAGAACTATTGCTTTGTGTCACATATCAGATAATTTCAAATAATTATTTAAAAGATGTTTTAAGGATTGCACATGTCTAAAATAAAAAAAATTAATTTTAGAAATATTTTATGTTTGATGCTTTTATAAAAATACTGTCTATAACTAAGAGAATGAACTATTACTAGCAAAATAAAGAATCACTACAATTTTCTTTTTATAATGGAAATTCATTAACTTACAGTTATGTTGCTTTTTATATGTTCCACTTTATAATGGAAATTATGGATGTTATTTACAAATTTTTCATAAATTTTAAGTTGTTTTATTTAGAACAGTTCCAACATTGGATCTATCTACCTGTCATCATCTGTATACATAAATGTACATTTGTATGTATGTGTGTTTATTGGTTGCTCTAATAATTTTATATAGAATACTATTATTTTATGCTACATTTTATAATACACATTTCCACAGTGAAATATAAGCCAAATAACAAAGCTGTTTTATTTGATTAAATTGACTATTTTAGGTTCTGTGTTTTAAACAGTAAATGACAAAGATACTTCTACGTGTTCATTCTACTATCATCTCGTTAGCTTTAATTCCTTTCCATGTGAATACATCCCTCTGGTACCCAAGGACTTGACCAAAGAGAGAATATTGGGCAATTGGGCATGAATCAATGCTGCTTGCAAATACCTTACAGCTTTGGCATCATATTCATGGTGTCTCTTCACATGTTTGAGCATAACTATCACTTTTATGAAAAGACATTTCATCACGCTTTGTATTTGGTTTGTATAACTGTAAAACAATTTTTATCAGTTGATGAGTTGGATTGTGTTTTTCTCCTTAGAACTTCTGACAGTCTGGGATTTTGGAGATTTAAGTACAAATTCTCTTTGCTCTTATATAAGCAATGTTGATTTTGAGTTATGCACTGGCATGCATTGAGAAGAAGGAAATAATGATGGTGGAATTCTTTCTCAAAGATAAAATGCCTAAACCCACTATCTAAACCTCTTTCTTCTGTGGGATAAAGAGAATTTTAAGAGTCTCCTCTTGGTTATAAAATAACAAATTTCTAAAAAGGGAGAGGCAAGGAATGATAGTGATTTTCAGAATATCTTAAACCTCACAAGTCCTTTGGTACTAACTATTAAAATAACACTAATTGGTCAGATTCAGATAAGCCACGTATTTCCATCACAGAGCTTATAATCAAAAGACCCAAGCTGAATTCAACATATGATAGCAAGTGGAAGGTGATGTATCTCACGGATTTGCAGTGATCTCCACAGACCAGAGGATATTTTGAGTGAAAGGACAAGAATCCTGGGAAGTGAGGATGACACTATAGTTGATTAGAAATAATTATTTTTTTCCTTCTTTTCTCCTTTCATTCTGTCTCCCCATTTCCTTTTTTTCTCTTTTTGACTGTTTGAAGTTCAATTGGATCTTTTTTTAATTAAGAAAATCAGTTTCCAGTGAAAAAATATCAATAAATCTAATCATTGGTGATACTTTTTTCTGCTAATTTAAAGAAACATGCTGTCTGAAATGATGATTATATGTTCATCTACTGACTGTCAATCCTCATGTGAACTCTGAGGAGTTCACAGTTATACTGTCCAAAATTTTAATACCCTGTCTGCTTTCCCACTGTGCCCTGCATGTAACTCCAGTATAAGATTCACAATTGCATAATTGTGTTTGAATTTCTGGGTGTTTTTTTTTTTTTTAATTTTGAGATGGAGTCTCATTCTGTTGCCCAGGCTGGAGTGCAGTGGCTGACCTCGGCTCCCTGCAACCTATGCCTCCCGGGTTCAAGGGACTCTTTTGCCTCAACCTCCTGAGTAGTTGGGATTACAGGTGCCCCCCATCACGCCCAGCTAATTTTTTTTTTTTTTTTTTTTGTATTTTTAGTAGAGACAGGGTTTCACCAGGTTGGCCAGGCTGGTTTCAAACTCCTGACCTCAAGTGATCCTCCTGCCTCAGCCTCCCAAAGTGCTAGGATTACAGGTGTGAGCCACCGTGCCCAGCCTTGGTGTAGTATTTTTATTTCCCTATTCTAGAAGCTTTTATAGGACTAGTGTGTGTGTGTGTGTGTTTCCATTTACAATTCAGCATGGTAAATTGTAAATACATTACTATTCCGTTAACTTTTGTTCTGTCATTATTTCTTGAATTAGAAGCAGATATATGTGTGAGAAAATAAAAGTGGATAGTCTTTTTAAGCATTTACAATGTGTCGGGCACTTGTATAACACTATTACGATCATCATCTTACCAAACAAGAAATTAAGACGGAGATAATTTAAATACATTACCTAAAATTAACAATGTAAAAATGGATTTGAACTCAGTCAAAATGACTGGGTTGCAGGATCCTAACCACTGTTTTTGCATTGGTATATGGCAATAGCTCTAAACAGGTATAAACCAATGAGTGACCAGGATTCACACCACACAGAAAATGGCCACAGACAGTTTCAATGTGGAGTAAAAAGGCAAATCTGAATATAATAGTGAATTGTCTCTATTAGAGGACACCAATACTCTCCCAATTGCTTAGCAAGTGCAATTCTCTACCTGAATCTTTATTTTAAAGTAAGAAAAAAACCTGGGAAAATAGCATAGAAAATACAAAGTCCTGCATTTTGCTTATTTCTTTATTTTATTTTATTTTATGAGACAGAGTCTCGCTCTGTCACCCAGGCTGGAGTGCAGTGGCCCTATCTCAGCTCACTGAAACGTCCGCCTCCCGGGTTCATGCAATTCACTGCCTCAGTCTCCTGAATAGCTAGGATTCCAGGAATGCACCACCATGCCTGACTGATTTTTGTATTTTTAGTAGAGAGGGGGTTTCACTGTCTTGGCCAGGCTGGTGTGGAACTCTTGACCTCAAGTGATCCGTCCGCCTCGGCCTCCCAAAGTGATGGTATTACAGGCGTGAGTCACTGTGCCCCCCCCCCAAATTGTTTTAAAGCAACTAGCCCAAATAGCATTCTCTTAACTAAAGAACCTATCTCCAGTGAGAAACAAGAACAAAGGGCATGGTATTTGCTGTTTCCCCTCACCCCCCTGGGGTTTTATTAAACATGTTTTTTAAAGATGAATTCTTATTTTTCTCAGTAATAGTTAGAAATATAAATGCATGGGCCAGCCAGGAAATCGAGACCATCCTGGCCAAAATGGTGAAATCCTGTCTCTACTAAAAATACAAAAAATTAGCCAGGCGTGGTGGCGGCGCCTGTGGTCCCAGCTACTTGGGAGGCTGAGGCAGGAGAATGGCGGGAACCCGGGGGGCGGAGCTTGCAGTGAGCCAAGATGGCGCCACTCACTCCAGCCTGGGCCACAGAGCGAGACTCCGTCTCAAAACAAAACAAAAAAAAACAGAAAAGAAATATAGGGGCTGGGCGCGGTGGCTCAAGCCTGTAATCCCAGCACTTTGGGAGGCCAAGACGGGCAGATCACGAGGTCAGGAGATCAAGACCATCCTGGCTAACACGGTGAAATCCCGTCTCTACTAAAAAATACAAAAATCTAGCCGGGCGAGGTGGCGGCGCCTGTGGTCCCAGCTACTCGGGAGGCTGAGGCAGGAGAAGGGCGGGAACCCGGGGGGCGGAGCTTGCAGTGAGTTGAGATCCGGCCACTGCACTCCAGCCTGGGCCACAGAGCGAGACTCCGTCTCAAAAAAAAAAAAAAAGAAATATAGGTGCGGGAGCTTTATTCCTGTAATCAACTGGTGCAAAACGCTGAAACACTGATATCAAAGAGTTTAGATATTTCAATTTCAATTAGGTTTTACTTTCTGATTTTTTATAGTTTTCCCTATTTTCTATGGTACGTATACTCTATATTCAGTGATCTTATGTGACAACTATTAACAGTTAGAAAATGTTTGAGTGTTATTTATGAAATTTTTAAAATTTATATTTCAACTTTTCATTTACTTAAACATTTATATATAATTTAACTATTTTACTATTTTTACTGAGATCATGTTAATATTAACATGTTAATATTAATTGTTAAAAGGCAATCTGGAAATATACATTCAAAATTAACTATTATGTTATAAGAAAATATAAGAACACAAATATGTGTATTTATGCACACTTCTGGGTCCAACAGCTGTTTATAATCCCAACATCAAGAGCAGCAGTGGTAGTTTAGGGCCAAAATGGAAGTTTCCACTAAAGTCTGGGAGAAAACAGAGCTATGTCACAGAATTCTTCGCATGGAGGGATTTGCAAAACTTTGGAATCACCAAAGTTATACAAAAAGCAAGTATGCTAGTAACATATAACACGTCAAGGTGTTAAAATATCCACACTAATTGAAATTTTAACATGTGGTAAGCAATTTGGGAGATTGATTATTTGTGGGGGGAGAAATAGTTGGAACAAAGAATATCCTCTTTCACAGAAAAAAATAATTATTTAAATTCCTGGATTATTATTTTCCAAATATTGGCAATAAGTAAGCATCAATTCAGTCATACATGGAGATAACAAATAGACACTATTGTCACACATTTCGATCAGGAGATTTATATTTATGATAAAAATAAAAATATAAATAAATTATACACACAAAATATAGAAAGAATAGTATATCTGTGTAATTAATAGTATAATATGTGTATTATACTCACTCCTTACATACGGAGAGAGAGGCACACAAATACATATCAAGGTAAAGAATTTCGTAGGTGAGCCAAGCCTTTGAACTGGGATTATCCTTTGGAAATGACTGATTAGAACCAAGAATGGAAGGTACCATGGTGGTTAAGAGAATTAAGCAACAGTACAAAAAATAGAATCGAAGAAGAGTACAAAAATACTAAATATTTACCTTGATAGATACGCGAAAACAAATATCTTCTATCTTTTGTTTCTGTTTTGTTACTTACTTTAACGACTGTTAGCTACAATGTAACTGAATAATGGAAGCTGCAAAGGCCAATTTGTCTCCCCTACCCTATCTCGTCTTGGGCTGTTCCACGTCATCTTATTCCTATATTGTGATTCCCGATATCTTTTATTGGGGGAAAAAAGGTACCTCTGATTGGTTATTCTGATCCTGGGATATCTCAAAATTCCAGTTTTGAGGCTATAAGAAACGTTAAATTGTCTCTTAATTTAGCTGCTATGTAATTTTTTTTCATAAAGCCTTTTTAAAATTTTGTTTTCAATTTAAGTTACTTTACGTTATTTTTTACAAAATAATTCCTAAATTTTTAAGACACTTTCCTCCTACAGAAAAGAATGGTTGTATGTTTAAAATATCAAGTAATTGTTCCACAGATTCATCAATGAAGCGACTTTGTACAATGGAGATGAACAGTCAAAAACAGAGCAAGAACGTTTCTTCTATTATTTTTTGAAAAAGGTTAGTCATCTTCCTTTGCTTTCATTATAATATGTAACATTCTAATGCATTTCAATGTTTCTGGTTTTAGATCTTTATCTCTTTCTGTGAAATTGTGAAATATATATTTGGTTTTCAACCCCATTTCCTGGCATACAGGCCCTAAAATCCTCAGAATCTCCAAAGAGATGACTTTTTTATGCTAATGACTGGTGATTGGCAGCCCCTTGGTAGCTTCAGGATGGGAACTGGTCACGAGGAAGACCAAGGTATGATTAGAGAGTTGGGACTTTCAGCCGCACGCCCCAAACTGAGGAAGGGAGGCAGACTGAAGATTAAGCTCATCAACAACAGCCAATAATTTAATCAATCATGCCTACATAATGAAGCTTCCATAAAAATCCAAAAGGACTGGGTTCAGAGAGCTTCTGGATGAACACATGGAGGCTTGCAAGAAGGTAAGCAAAACTCATCCAAGTGCAGGGGACGGTGGGCTACTCCAACTCCATAGGGACAGTAGCTCTTGTAGTGCCCCTCCGGACCTCACCCCGTGTATTGCCTTATCTGGCTGTTTATTTGTATGCTTTAACGTATCTTTGTAATAAACTGGTAATCATAAGTAACTGTTTCCCTGAGTTCTGTGAGTTGCTTTAGCAAATACATCAAACTGAAAGGTAGGGTTGTGGGAACCTCAACTTGAGTACAGTTGGTCAGAAATTCCCACGGTCCAGACTCGTGAGTGCTGTCGGAAGGAGTGGGGAGACCTGGGGACTGATCTTCAACCTATGGAATCTGACATCATCTTCAGGTAGATAGTGAGGGAATTGAATGAGAGGACACCAGTTGCCGTCCACGGAAGAACTGATTGCTTGTTTTTTGGTGCAGAGAAATTCCCCACATTTTTCACAGAAATCTTCTGTGTTGATCACTGTATGAGAGCAGAGGAAAAACACATCGAGTGTGCTTTTGCCACACAGACTTTTCTTTATAATTGGTTACTCCATTACCAAGCTAAATGTATCTGGACTTTGTTTTTTAGCCAACTTTGTTGTTAGCATCTCCGCTTTCTTCTTTTATATGATTCAGTCTTTCACAATAATGAATAGAATGACAGGTTCCCCTCTTTGTATACAATGGCATAGTCAAGACTCCTCTTATGATACATATTTACATTCAATAATACATTTCAAAAATCTGTTTCAATCATATTAACTTAAAGTCTTATTAAAATGACAGATATATAAACTTGCTATACTTTATCATTGGGAACTTAAATTATCAAATTATGTTGTTTTGAGGCAGTGTTGTTCAGTGGGAATATCCACTGGGTTTTGGGTTATATAGACATGGATTCTCTCATTTGTTATATGTTATACTTTGTGTCTGCATCTGTAGAGCAGGGAGAATAGTATCAATTAACTAAGAATTAATTACATAAAAATCACCTGAAACAATAACAAAATATTCTAAATCATCAAATTTAAAGTAAAATTTCATGATTATAACCATTCAATTTAACCAGAGAGAAATATCTTTGTAGACGTTACACATATTTGAATAGCTTTATTTAACATTGAAATTCTCTTTCAGTGTTCTTTTGAATGTTATTTTTATATATGTAAATTATATTTTATGTTATGCTTAATATTGTACTTTGAAAACTCAGAATAAATTTGGTAATTGGGATATTAAGAATGTGACTATGTTGATAAATTTAGTTTAAAAGATAGGAGCTTGTTTGTGTAAACAGTTTTTATCCTAGTACTGATCCAGTATATCAGCTCTTGGTTTATATTAGATGATTGTCAAATTTCACATTTTTTCATATTTTTTAAGTGAGGATTAATTCAGTAATAAATGCGCGACAATCACAGCTTACCTCAAGGCTCTTTCAATTCAGCATAACTTTACAAAGTCAACTGTGCTCATCAGTTCTTACTAGACTGTCTTACCCAGAGTGCAAGCTCAGAGCCATCTCCTTCAACACATTATACTTTATGGGTGAATTTCTTGCAACCTCTGGAGTCAATAATTTTCTTGAAATTGTTATTCAGAGTATAGTCTCTTTTTACAAGATCTGAAATGAAATGGATAGCAACCCAACTCATATTTTATGCTCTATAAAAGTATAAATTACCTGAAGACCATCTTCCTAGCATGTGACTACCTGTGGATATTAAGGACTTTTAGAATCTGTGATATCTTCAGATCTATAGGACAGCATCATGTGTATTGGTAATGCAAATGCCAATTTGCATACATGTCATTTGCAATACCAATTCACATGATACTACCCTGAGTTTAAAGGATTATCTTAGCCAAGAAAAGTGTCATTATTCCTGTCCCTTTTAATAAAACAATAAGAAAAGAAAAACAAATGAAAGGAAAGAAAATAAATGTATGTGGTTAGGAATACAAATAGAGTCAATAAGTATTTACAATACCTAGAATCAATGTGATTTCATTTTGCCTCACTGAGATTATTTTGTTTGGTTTGAATAATTTTTGTTTTAAACCCATGTTGGATATCTGAGGACCACTGAAATTCCACAATACGGAAATCAACGGGCTAGACAGATTATAAAGGTTGACAAAGTCACGAAGATTCACTGAAACATTGAAAGATTTTCTAGAAAATATTAACCCTGGAAAACTGAGAACCATCTTCCTTCCTTCCTTCCTTCCTTCCTTCCTTCCTTCCTTCCTTCCTTCCTTCTTTCCTTCCTTCCTTCCTTCCTTCCTTCTTTCCTTCCTTCCTTCCTTCCTTCCTTCCTTCTTTCCTTCCTTCCTTCCTTCCTTCTTTCCTTCCTTTCTCCTTCCTTCCTTCCTCCCTCTCTCCCTCCCTCCCTCCCTCCCTCCCTCCCTTCCTTCCTTCCTTCTTTCCTTCCTTTCTCCTTCCTTCCTTCCTCCCTCCCTCCCTCCCTCCCTCCCTCCCTCCCTCCCTCCCTCCCTTCCTTCCTTCCTTCCTTCCTTCCTTCCTTCCTTCCTTCCTTCCTTCCTTCCCTTCTCTCTCTCTCTCTCTCTTTCTCTCTCTCTTATTTAAGAGGAATATCCGTAGGCACAAAGACATCTAGGTCAAAGAATAAACAAATAGCAAATACGAAATTAGAAATAAATAAAGAGTATGGAAATATAAAATAACACATACTAACAGGTAGATGGATATACACATGCACATTCAGTTTTACATTTTACCAGCAATAGGGAATAGGTAAAGCAATGCTATACACTTCATTTAGCTAAAAGATAGCTATATCAAAGGCTACAAGTGGCTCTGACTGTATTTTAGAATGAAATTAGTTGTTGTAACATTTTGTGAAAAGACACTAAGTTCACCTAGAAATAAAAGGGCCTGTTACACACTGTCTGAATATGTCAACACAATAACAGCAAACAAACCAAAAAGTGAAGTAGCAATGTAGCTACAAATCCACACAAATTTTCAACATCTGGATACTTTAGAGGCTCCTAAAGTCCACACTTTTCTTACATGCATGTGTGTAGGACGTTGGAATTATATAGATACAGGGGCCAAAGTAAGAGATAATGAGCAAGTCACTAGTGCATCCCACAATTCCTGAAAATTGTTGGCATTAACAGCCACTAAAATTAACGAGGTAAAGAGTACACAAATGTACAAAGACGGCATTTTTAAGTGATAGGGGGAGAATATAATCAAAACAATAATGTTTTATCTTGTTTCATTTATTTGGCAGACCCACTTGGATTACTTAAGGACTACCTACATTCTTTTTAAACCCATTGTATTAATTTTTAAACTGAAACATCATAATTATTTTTCTCTGCAAATGAAATTTACCTATTTTAACTACTATATATACGTGTATATATATATTCACTACAAAACTATATACTAACTATAAAATATCAGAATAAGGAGATATATAAACTAAAAGGTCTTCTGTAATACTATTTAAAGAGGATTACTAATATTTGTGGTTACTTTTCAGACATTTTTAATGCACAAGTATGCTTCTATTAAAAAATTGAATCATCAAACACACACTTTTAGACCTGTGTCTTTATCAAACAGTGTATGGTGAATATATCTTCATACCAATACACTTGGATTTACTAATCTTTTTATTGTATGTGTATTATTATCTTTACATTTTAGTTGTTTTCAACACTGGTTAATATAAATAATTTTGCAATGAACATTTTTACAAGTACATCACTCAGCTACATAAATACAAATTTTACTAATAGTAAGAAAATACATTAAAGTAATGAACATTTATTTATTACATGCTCTGTGAACATAAAACTACCGTTGTGTCATTTTAGATACAGAAAAACTGATTCTTAGAGAATTTATAAAACTTGTCTAAGTCCTCAGTGCTTGGAAGTATTTGAAACCTAGCATGTCAGACTTCAGAGACTTATCACTTAAATACTGTGTTATTAATTTTCTAATATTAATAAAAATGCATTATATTAATACGATTTTTTTAAATCTTCCAAATTTTCTTCTTATAGTCGCTAGTTTTGAGTTAGCTACCATTTCACATTTTCTCACTAATTTTAAAGATCCACAAAACAAGGTATAAAAATGAAATAAAATTTATACTAGTTATTATTATAAAGTGTCATTCTCAAACCAAAAGAGAATCAAAATTCTGCCACTTGAACCCTGGTATTGTGATCATTAAAACTTAGAAGTTTTCCCATCACTCAAAGACCTCTCTTTAATATTCAGGTGTCTATGAACCTGAGAGTCCTTTATGAAAACCTGGATGCTGTGTTTTTGAAAAGTGCTGTGTTTTTGCAGTGAATTGGTTCCTTTCAGAATCAAAGGCATAATGGGTGGAAAATACCCCACATATGAAAAAAATTTAATGTAACACATACAAGCAATTCCAATTTTTTACTCAATAACATTTCATTTATTAAAGCTGAAGGCTTTTATTTGTTAGGTTAATATATTGTGAATTTTAAACATCAAATCCTGTATCTATCTTTTCTTTTAAAATAAAAGTTTAGATAGATGTAATGGATAGCATATCCTTTGATTTCCCCACTGCTTAATATTCTCTTTGTATTCTCACATTCGATTTATCAATGTGTCTGCATACATTAGAAAAGAACTTTTCGCATCATGAATCCATGTAACTACCTTATTCCTGTGTGTGTTTACATCCTTTTTCTATTCAAACTGTGAAATTTGTCATTAAGCCACAACCAACCTGTGAAATCTGTCATTCCGTCTCTGTAATTTATAGCAAAAGACTCCATGATCAATTAGGAGTGTACTTAAACATGTAATCAACAGGATAGGTGGTCACAGTGCAAATTAAGAATAAAAAAAGACTTGATTTCAATTTAATAAGTCAGTTATTTTACGGTAAATACACATAAATAGGTTACTAATATACTGATTTAACTATCATGGCAATAACAAAAATTTGCTGCCAACACAGCTATTTAAAAATTTTGGTTCCTACTTTATAGCTATTATGCTATAATAAATGTCCCTCATGACAAACATATTACTAAGTCAAATCAAATCATGATAAATTGTTTTCAGCTTACCAGAGTAATTTTTTCAGTATTTTTTCAAAAGTTTTAAAATTTGACATCATGGTATTTAAATCTTACATCTGCTAGTACATTTTGTAAACCTAACAGACTTAACTAATTTATTTTCAGTTCTATATTTAAGTAACTGCTAAGGTATGTATGAATGATTCCAAATGTACAAATATTACTAACTGTATTGGAGCATCACTTGTCAAATTTCCATTGTTAATAGTATCAGTAATAACTTTAACAATAAAATATAAATGCAACTATTTAAACACAATTTGTAATCCCTATTTTACAAGAAAATGGAATTAGAAATCCAGACACTATAATTTAGGAAATATTTCACTGTTTGCAATGCATGGAAATCTGTGGAAAGAACATTGTTAGCACAGTGCTAAGTATGGCTATGAGCTTACATAGGAATCACAATCTGTTAGTTGTTATTGTTACTAGAATTCTTATTCCTTGCATTGAAAAAAGATATTTTCCCCAAAATATATGATAAGAAATAATTTTAAATCAATTTTGGTGTTTTAAAGTTATCAATATAAACTGTTATTAGCTTCTTAAATGCAACATGTGAATCCATCTTAATTTCTTTGCTATACTTAATTCTATTTCCTATGGATATGCAGCTCCCTAACTATAACCTAAAGGTCTATCCACCTGCCCTTTCTGTCGTGGTTATTTGTGAAGGACTAGGAATAAAACCTATTTCTTCTTCCTGGAGAAGTTAATTTTGGCCCCAGACTTAGGCCCTCTTCTCTACTCTTAACCTTTGCCTCCAATCCTGTCTTCTTATCGAGACATCGTTTGGCTCTTTACAAATGAAGATGCCACATCTTTCTGCTTCCTAATTTAGTACATGTGTCCCTCAACACACACACATTTTCTTCCCATTTCAGTGCTCCAATGTGTGCGTGCTTCAATGGCATTACCAAATCTCTTCATTCTCTGAAAAAAACATTATTCCTCTGTTGAGCTCATACTCATCTGCCAAGGACAGCGGCTCTATGTTAAGCCTCCTACAACTCTTCACTCTTAGACAGAATTAATCGATCCCAACTTGTTTGTTCAGTAGCACTTTTAGATTATTGCTATATGTTTACGAGTTTATTAGCACCTGTTATTAACAGGTCTTTCCCTCCACTCTTTCTCATGAGTGCAACTTGAGGCAGGGGTGGTGTTATCTATTTATACATCACCTTTCACATTTTATTTTAAGATAGGTGCTCAACTAACCCAAGATAAATTGAAAATTTTGTAATATGCTGAGATATGCTATTAATAAATTATTGGCAATGTTCTAGAAGTTTGCCAAAATAATAATTTTACCATTAATGGAGGCATATTGCTAACATCAACAGCACTAGCATCATCAGAGATAAAAATGTATGTTTTCACAGAAAAAAAAAAAAAAACCACTTGCAGCACACATGACTAATGATGAAACACTTTAATATTTAACTAAAGGAAATGATTTTTCCTATATTCAAATCATAAAATGCATGTTGAAAAGCATTGTGCATGAGACTTTTCTTAATCCTTGATATTTTTTTTGATGACTCATAAACTTTGTGTGTTCTATTCTTTATATTCTATTCGTTTCATATGGCAACAAATGAATTTTCAGATATACATGGTCAGTAGTGTCTGACAACTCCAAAGTGAGTTATGGTTTCAATCAATTTATCTGTCCTCCACTGACGTTACATCCTGACATTCAGAGAACAGAGTATATGATATTCTCTCAAGTTTCAACACTTACGAGGATGTGAGCTGTAAAAATAAAATGAAACAGTCTATATTAAGTTGTTCTGCTGAAAAATCAGATAAAAAGATATTCATAATCATTTTCAAAGTAAAGACATTAATTATATTGTAATTTTTGATATGTTACCTTAATAATCCTAAATTATGAATTTGAAAAAGAATTTAAAGGTGTACTTAACACATTTATTACAAGTTGCCAAACGCGTTTATTACAAGTTGCCATAATGAAGTGGTTAAGAGCACAGTCAGTACAGTTAAATTGAGTTTAATCTCAAATATATTTCTTACTATCTGTGTTTGCTTTGTGCTGAGTCTGTAATATTATTATACCTTAGTTTCCATGCAATTCAAATACATATACAACATTTATGAGAGTGCCTGGTACATTGTAAGCACCCAAAATAGCTGCTATTGTTATTATTTAATTTATTCATTTTGAATACTGATCATTTTCACTCATTATCTGGGTTTGATTTATTTTAATCAACTGTCTAGTGTCTCTATTAATATCAACTATTTAATATAAACTATTTTTGACACCATTAATTTAAAAGAATAATTTTTTTTAAATAGCCAAATGAAACATTTTGTCAATTATATTAAAAAGCGTTAAGTATTCACAATGTATTTAGATACTTTGAATTCAAACAACTACATCATGGGGACCACTATCATTTTACTATATTCAAAGATCTTTTGCACAAATATTGTTTCAGAAAGCTTTTATTTACTCTTCGAAGTCATTAAATTACAGAAAAATAGATAATTATAAAATAGATAGATCCTTATGGTTCATTAGAGAGCCCGCTTTGAATACTGTTTAAAACTATCAATAATTACTAAATAAAATATACATATAAACTCTACCATCATGAAATAATTAAATCAGATTTGGGGGACTAAACATGTCATAAATACAGCAGAAATATTATTTAACAAATGTGTATAGTTCTATTGTGGAGTTTTTTGGAAAAAAAAATGTCGTGGCTCTTTGCTATCACATATGCACAAAGAATATTCCTTCTTCCCCTATGATTACTGCATCTATTCTTTTGATTTTCATTCTAAAAATTAAATCCCCACTACTATAATCATCTTTTAAAACACATTATGATTATGAACTTAGAACCTCAGTTTTTACCAGCACTGCTGACTGAACTTTACAAACAGCAACAGCTAATAAAACACCTTGGATGTGTAAACATAGTCTTCAAGTATACCTGATTATAAAGTAGAACTGTGAATCTCCCCATTCTTTATTCAAAAGAAGTTATTTTAGCCTTAAAAGCAATTGGACCATTTGTGCTGCTATTCAAATTCCAGGCTGTAAATCTATACTGAAAGGCTTTTTAATTCAACACAGTTGACACTTTTTTGAGAATCCATCCTGTAGCCATCCCTGTGCTAGTTTCCGTAAGAATTTAGAATCCTCACCAGTAACACCACAAGAAGAAATAAAGCTATACAATGAGGAACATAAATTTACCCCAAAACACCAAGAGTTATGGTCTCAATCTATCATATACTGTATTTCCTGCTTAAGGAACAAAACAAAATATGACATTTCAAGTGAAGATATAAAGTCAAATATACTGTGGTATTATTTTGTAGTTAATATAGGTCCAAGAATATTTTCTGAGCAATTACATGGACTAGACAAGTGAATGTCATGCCCCTAACGCCTCTCAGAGAACAAGAACTCAAATGTCAGGGAATCATGCTTCACACTCAGGAGAATCTGGAGCAATTCCTGTATTTGGTACACCAGGAGAGGGCTTCTCTCACAAGCAGGTGACAAAATGGGAGATGTGCTAGTGTGGAGATGCAAAGCAGTATCTGAGAAACAGCTATTGAAAAAACAGAGGAAACCTGGAGAACAGAGTGACAATAAAAACAAAAAATTCAAGTAGATCAAAAACTTGTAAATATTTTAAATCCTAATTTAGATAAGTTGTTTGGAAAATATGGACTTGATTTGACTTGAACCTTATTTATTTTCAAACTTAGGCATGCTGAGAAAAATTGAAGCAAACCAAAAAAGCTTTTAAATATGTGCCTCTGCTGGGTTTTCTTTTCCCTCTCATTTGTGCCTTTCTTGTTTACTAGATTATTACTTACCCTAAAGTAACTTCAAATTAAATTTTACTACTAACAAAACAACAGGACAAGAGAAATCTTAGTGATAAGATAGAGTCTCAGTTAAGCTAGAGAGTATTCTACAGTGTATAATTAGTTTGATCAGCATAAAATAAGCCTTGAAGCCTCTTAAATAATAACCTACAACTGAATTACCTTGACTTTTTAAGCTGACATTGCTGGTAGGTTTGGCTGCTTTATCCCATGTATTTTACAATGCCATTCACTTGTATCTGTCTTGAATTAATAGAATTTAGCAATTGTAATTGACTTATTTATCACCACTGGAGTTTTAAAAGCCAGACAATATGGTTCTTAAAATGTCCCACAAAGTTTAAAGAAATAGAATGCAAACAAAAGTAAACCTTTTGCATTGTGATTATTAAATCTAATATTTCTGAGCTAAAAAAAAAAATCAGAACTGATGAAGAGTTATGTTTTTTACAAAAGCTACCCATAGCGACTTAATTAATAGGTGGCCCTGTTCAAGAGAATATTCCTTCAAGTCTGTGATATTAGTTGAAAATATAATACTTTACAACATAAGAGTTTATATGTATTTAAAGATTTAAATCTTATTTTTAAAATAAGGTTTCATTAGGCAACTAATAAATTAAGAAAATCTAAACTAAAATTAACTACTTAACACATAATTATATGCCCACACGGTTTGAAAATAGAATACTGACAAGTTAGTCACTTTAAGCTTCTCTCTACGTAGTGGCTAGGATAAATACTATATAACATTTTTTACTATTAATCTAATTATGAGGTAATGAATTGAGAAAGTATATGTTTCGAATAAATGCATATATATATTTTTAATTTCTAATTATTGGTCGGGTGTGGTGGCTCACGCCTGTAATCCCAGCACTTTGGGAGACCGCGGCAGGCAGATCATGAGGTCAGGAGTTTGAGACTAGCCTGACCAATATGGTGAAACGCCATCTCTACTAAAAATACAAAAATTAGCCAGGTGTGGTTGCGGGAGCCTGTAGTCCCAGCTACTTGGGAGGCTGAGGCAGGAGAATTGCTTGAACCCAGGAGGTGGAGGTTACAGTGAGCTGAGATCATGTCACTGCACTCCATCCTGGGCGACAGAGCAAGACTCTGCCTTGGAGGAAAAAAAAATATTTATTTTGAATATGCAGGTGTATATATTTGTAGGGGTATAAGGAATGCTGTGGTACAGACATATAATGTGTAATAATCAATTCAGGGTGATTGGAGAATCCATCACCTCAAGCATTTTTCATTACTTTCTGTTAGGAACATTCTAATTCTGCTCTTTAGCTATTTTAAATTATACAATACATAATTTCTCAGTATTACTAGCTCCTCAAAATTCTTATGATTCTCTAAGCATCTCTCTTTTAGCTGCTGATACTCCTTAACTTCCCTTGTGATGTTTACCTACTTTACCCATTTCTTCCCTGCACACAGTCCCAGCCATTTTCATACTGTCTTCATGAGCACACAAGAGTCTCTGAAGTTATTATACAACCCTGTCATCATGCATTTTATTTTTCATCATTTATGAAATTAGAGTTTTATTCTTGCATTCTTTGCTATGTGTCTTTATTCTTTACTGAAGAAATTGCCTACCAATGACCATTTAATTATCAAATGTTAATGTCTTCATCTTCTTAAACCTCTTAAATTTTTTTCTCTTTTTAAAAAGTTTTATGATGTTGGGCAAGTGATCTAGCTCTATAAATTTTAATGTTTTCATCTGTGAAATAAACTGGCATCCGATTTTAAGTTTGTAATAGAAATAACTGAAATACTTATACAACGTCAATAATGGTACCTTTTCCTAATTGACTTCTTCATCTCTAATATTTCTCTAATCAGCCATTGAACTTTCACAGTGCTAATAATCTGAAAATAATACCCTCAAGACCAAGTATCTTCAATATACTTCACTTCCAATCATGCAGATCCAATCTTTCTAGCTCAAATATACAGTATTTTTCAAAGATACTCAAAAAACAAAACAAAACAAAACAAAACAAAAACAGGGTATTTCATATATTCTCCCACTTGCTTCTATTACTTTGCCTTTTCTTCACATTCTGTTCTTCCACCTTAACTCTTCAACATCCTACTCATACATTAAGGTCCAGCTCAGATATAAACTGTTTCATGAAGTCTTCATTGATCACCCTTCTGAGAAATGAGTGTCCTGATTCTCTGATTGCCTATAACTCTGCAATAATTTTAAGACACTTTGCCCCATTCTGCTTCTAGGAGTATAGATATTCTATCCTCTTTTTAGTGTGATTCTTGACCAAAACGATTTAGTAAATATACCAATATTCTAATATGCATATGTGTTTATAGTCTATTACTTCCAAAGTGAGATATATTAAAACTCTGATTTTGCTGTGCAATTATTAGATTCCAGTTGTTTGGGAATATGAAGGGAGCAAGTGTGAACTAGAGAATTCTAGCATGTGGAAAGCAGTGTGGGGTAATAAGTAGTGCATTAAAGGAGAATTTTAAACCAAATAAATGAGAGTTCAAATTCTACTGATACTCAGTAGCTTTAAGACACTCATTGAATTAACAGCTCCACAATTTCCTTACATATAAAGTAGGGATTAATAAAAAAAAAAAAAAAGGCCGGGCGCGGTGGCTCAAGCCTGTAATCCCAGCACTTTGGGAGGCCAAGGCGGGCGGATCACAAGGTCAGGAGATCGAGACCACAGTGAAACCCCGTCTCTACTAAAAATACAAAAAATTAGCCGGGCGCGGTGGCGGGCGCCTGTAGTCCCAGCTACTCAGGAGGCTGAGGCAGGAAATTGGCGGGAACCCGGGAGGCGGAGCTTGCAGTGAGCCGAGATCGCGCCACTGCACTCCAGCCTGGGCAACAGCGTGAGACTCCGTCTCAAAAAAAATAAATAAATAAAAATAAAAATAAAAAAATAAAAAAAAAAGGTTGTTCCAAGAAGAAAGGTTGATGTCTATAATGCCCTTAGTACCATGAAGATATGCATGCTCAGTCTCTATTAGTTGTATTTGTTGTTGCTGCTATTATTATTAAAGTCAAATAGTCAATTGTGCCTGTGGGGAAACTACTGTAGAAAGGTGCTTGAAGCACAGGAAAGAAGGCAGATCTGCTTCATGACCTTTCTTGTTCAAGTCTTCTTTAACTATTAAGCATTCACAATTAGACTCATACTGTGGCCATGAGATTTCATATCTGAGGTTCTTTATTCAGGAAAGAGTTTCCTTATTAACATGTGTTACTGTACATTGATTCTTTACTGAAGTCAGGTTTAGCAAAGACTTAAGAAGAGTGTAAAGGACGTGTTCTGGTGGTCTGGTCACAGAGGAGATAGAAAAATTGGAAAGATGTGTCAAAAACAAATTTGCCTGCATCCCAGCTTTTCTCACAATTGGGGCGCTGGATCATCTAAATAAAGGGGATAGAACTATGATTCCCCATGAAGCAGATACAAGCCAACTCTTTCTTCATGGGCCTGTATTTGAGGAGGCAGTGCAGGAACATAGAAAACACTGAGCAGTTGGAGGTTTGGATTCTAACTTTCAGCCGGCAGCTCACTCTGTATAGTTTAACCTCTTTTATCCTGCTTATATATCAACTGATAGATTGGACCATAGGAGCCCTAAAATCCCTTTCAATGTTCAAGCTTATTCTGTGCTGATTATACTGTCTTCCGAAATGACAGAAGTCCTTAATGGCACTTTTACTAGCATTCTAAAAATTTTCTCTCTTAATCCTGTGAATATTTGTTCCATGGATTAAGTCTGGAGAATACAAACATGAATGTGTGTTACTGGAAAGACCAGAGGACTTTGCCTTTCTGAGTTTTGTGAGGTCCTTCAGTTGTACTTTTATGTACTTTACAGTTTATTCTTCTTATTATACATGCTGAGAGCTCTTTAATTTCACCCTTGCGTTGTATACACATATTACTGGTATTTTTAGAAGCACTTTATGAGTACAAAATCTATTCCCTGTGCCCTCATCAATTTGAAATTACCATTTTAAGGCTGATTAAATAAGGATTAGTGCCAATGTTCTACTTATTAGGCTGTGTCTTCAACTGGAACTGATGATGTAGTATTTGTCAATAACCAGTTCACAGCCTTAAATTCCACAAAATGAAACCTTTGCTTCAGGGTCCATCTGTCTGAAAATTTTAAGGCAAGCTTCCACGAAGAGGAAAGCCATCTATTATATGATGATATAAGCGTAAAGTGGCATGTACCACAGCTGTTTGATTACTGCTGGGGGGATGACTCGCATTCCCCCTAAGCCCTCTATCAGAATCCAGGAGTGATGGATTGAATTCCTTTTGCCTTACCATGATGATGGATGACTCTAGGAGGATATATAAGAATTGTAGAATCTCGGCAGAAATTAATTAACACACAACAAAAAGAGGCTAGCATTGATCTTTGCCATGATACGAGATTGATCCCAGGAGTTGGTAAATATTCACTAAATTTTCTGAAAGCATAAATCATCTGCCGTTCATCTGAGATTTTTTTGTTTAGTGGCACCTAGTTCATTGTTGTGTAGCAATTATAAGATTCAACATTTATATCACAACCAGGTGTTAGAAACACTCACACAAACACAGAGGTTTCATATGGGTAAACTAATACAGCATGTCTTGATGTGTGGTTTATAATATACATTTTCCACATGTAGTCTTTAGGAATTACCTGCATAAGTAAAAGAATAAAAGGATTAGGTGGTAGACACATTATCAGGTAGTGGGAATGAGCATCAGATATGTCATCAGATGAGATCAAGCCTCAACACTTTAAGATAGTCATGTTAGTGACCTCTCTGAGCACGGTCACTCCAGTGTAAATATTTTCATTTATGCTTAGTTCCCTGTGTAAGCACTAAGATTAAATGAAATAATATATTTAAAAGCTTATAATAAATGTTAAACATCAAGTAAATTATGTGTACACAAGGAATACATTATTTATCCTTTCTGTCCTCCATATGATGATTACGTGAATGATAGAAGGGAAGCCAGAGAAACAAAAGTAAAATAACATGTTCTGAGTATGTATAGTAAGATTATAATTTATTTAAATGAATATATGGAAATGGTTTAGGAAAATACTTTTCAAATTTCAATATTTTCATGACTAAAAATGCAAAGAGAAAGATGAACCAAGTGATAGCTTTAAAATACTTTAAAGAATGCATTTTCTTATTAAAAATGAAGATAAGAAGTTAGCAAAACATGTTAGCAGAAATTGTTTTCTTGATGAGAAGAAAGTCTTTATGAAGTCTAGTCTATCTGTGGTTGTATTGATTTATTTGGAATTTTAAAATATGTGAGAACTTTTAAAATATATATTTAAGTATACGGCTTGAAATTCAACTTCTCAAGGTGAAATGACACCAGATCTCTACCAAGTACAGAGGAAACACAGAAGGTACTAATACAGCTAAAATTGATCTGCCTGAGAGACAGGTGCTGAGTCAGTGAAAACAGGTTAGTGACTAACAGCGGTGAACAGCCCCTTTGTTTCCCCTGGGGGAAAAAAAAAAAAGTTTAGTTCAGAAACAGCAAGCAAGTTCCTGAGGGAATTATTCAAGGAGGCTGATAGAGTCCTGTGAGCTGACACATAAGTTGCTTTTTGAAATTGAGAAAAAATAAATGTATAGACTAACAACTTGTTGAGAAAAAAGTAAAAATTAAAAGAAGTGTTCACTTAAAAAAAAACCTGTTTGCAAAGTTGAGTAAACAAGTACCTCAAAGGACGAACTACCAACTGTATCCCTTCTTCTGGCCTTCAAAAAAAGAATTGTCAATGACATGTTAGAAGAAATGCAGCCTGAAAGAGTCTCAGCATGGTTCAGTCAAAGTAGGAGACTCTCCTACTTCTTCATGCATTCAGGGTTTAAATGTGCATTTCAGATCCATGATCTGCCAGACATTGAGTTAAGGGCTAAGAATACACACATGAATAAAATATTGTTTTTAACATTAAGAAATTTATCAGCTAGTAGAGAAAGGGACACGAACACAATGTTTAAAGTAACATGATTAGGGATATGAAAGACACTATAACCTGTGTACATAGGGGGTTTGCTTAACTCTGCTTGTGTAAGTCAGTACAAACACAGAAAAGACCACCAGAAAGCAAAAATGAAAATGAACAGATACTGCAAAAGTGATACTGGAAACCAAGGTGGTCAAACAAAAACAGTTTCTTGAAAACAATGAATTTTGAAATGTAAGAGAGAGTACTGTCAAGGGTCAAATGCAAATTGTACTTAAGAGTTAACAGGACAGGATGGAACACCTTTGCCAGTATTAATTGCAAAATGTCACACCTAAAAGTGCCTATGGTCATCTTGATACTAGTGTTGCTGACACTTGCACCAAAGTATTTTGCAGAATTACATTTTGAACTTAGATTAAGTGGGTGTATAACAATCAAATACAGATATGAGAATTCTAATATACACATCCTATTTTAAAATCACATGCCCAGCAACCACACTAACCTCATTTTATTTAGAGCTTCAACTGTACACTCTTAAACAAATTTACCTTTGTAGCATCAACAGACCTACATTGCTACATTTGAAGAAAAAGTAAAAAATTGAATGTCTTTAATGATAATTGCTTTCAATTCTAAGTGAAAGTTTAAATTACAATAGTAGCCATTGAACAGAATGATGTTTGAAGGTTTTACCTGCTGACAGTTTTAATTTGATTTGCTTTGAATTTCTTCTGGATGCTCTAAGATTTCAGCTGACTTTGCATCTATTTTAAATCACAATTCTGTTTAAATAAATTTAAATACATAAATAGAAGATGTGAGGATAATGAGTAAAAGAAACAGAAATAAAAAAATGACAAAATTAAGAAGAGAATATGAAGTAATATAAACAACAGTCTCATGAAAATCACTCTTGCAAATGCATAGTAAATGAAAACAAAAACAGAATTCCCAAAGAGAAGTAGAGAATTAGCATAGGGATATTGGCTAGGAAAAAAAGTAAATAAAGTAACAAACAGAAAAACAGATTCAAATACTCATTAACCAGGGTATAAAGGATTTTTAAAAATAGTGCAATTTAGCCTAAAAAAGAAAAGCTGAGTAAAGATTTTGTTCTATACAAATATGATGATTTTAAATGGGATCTTTGAGTAGATCTAAAATGGCAAGTATTTAAATGACAAAAACAAAAACGCTCCATGGAATACAGATTTTTCATATTTCATGTGATGTTACAAATTCAGAAATTTTGAAAAACAATAGTTCATTGAGTTAATGTGTTGTGATTACAATATAATCGGTCATTTTCAATGAATTTAATATAAATACCCATCTGATAAAAATTTTGTCTCTTGCTGGGCACGGTGGCTCACGCTTGTAATCCCAGCACTTTGGGAGGCCGAGGCAGGTGGATCACCTGAGGTCGGGAGTTCAAGACCAGCCTGACCAACATGGAGAAACCCCGTCTCTACTAAAAATACAAAATTAACCAGGGTGGTGGCACATGCCTGTAATCCCAGCTACTCGGGAGGCTGAGGCAGGAGAATCGCTTGAACCCGGGAGGCGGAGGTTGCGGTGAGCCGAGATCACGCCATTGCACTCCAGCCTGGGCAAAAAGAGCGAAACTCTGTCTCAAAAAAAAAAAAAAAAAAAAAAATTGTCTCAGTAAAAGAGAAAATAAATTGATAAACAATATATCATGTATAGCCATATTTCAAAAATAATATTTCCAAATATTCACTCTAGCAAACATCACACAATCTCATTTCTCATATATTCCATTTGGGAACAAATGACATGTATGCATATATATGTATACACACATACATACATGCACAGTATATTAATTACTTTTTTCCACTTAACATAAAAAGGTAGATATACATATAAATATAGGTATGTACATAAATATATACATATGGAGGCAATGATTTCTAGGGTATTTATCTCTCTTTCTATCTTTACATCTCCTGTGTTCTTGTGTTCTCAAATTTCAATGATCATATCTGTGGAACTTAGTTTAAAGTCAGACGATATAATCATTGCTATTCTTCCCCCATCTAACTACCCCTCCATTCTTTCTTACAAGTAAATTGAATTGGTTTGACAATTCTATACATTTTTACATTTCTATAGAGTCAACACCAAATAATCTGTATTAACAGTAAGTCATCATGATACTGATGTACAGAAAATTTTTAAACAATTCATACTGATTCAAAAGCCATTTTTCTATTATGTTTGTATCTTATCATGTGTTGTATTCTGAAAGTTAACCGTATTTCAAAAAAAAAAACAAAAAACTTAAAAGCATACTGTGAATCACAGAGTTTAGAAAACTTCCTTTTTTCAGCATCCTTATTTCTGATCAACTTTTGAATGCATACCTCATGTTCAAAGTTGTAAGAACTTCACACTTAAAAGACATAAACATTCTTGCTATCAAGTCTCTGGAATCAAATGAAGTACCTTCATTAGTTTAACACATCTTAGCATTAGGTGTAATTAATTTACTAATTCACACAGTATGTTACAAATATTTAATGAGCACTTACTCTATTGCAGGCATGCAAAGTGCTGACGAACAAGACAGATATGGTTCCTACCCTAACAGACTTTACGAAGTTATAGGTGCTTCATTGAATCTCTTACGGCCTCAGCTAGTTCATCGGAAAAAGCCTGTTAATCTATGATTTTCTAAGCTCTTTCTGTGTCTAGAATTCTATGATTACTGTGGAAAAGCAGAGTCCATTTCGGCATTCAAACATATGAAAATGCTTAAAATGGCAAAATATACAGATCAGCAAGATATTAAGCGATAATTTGTATTTGAAAGTTGAAATATTATTAATATATCAAATAAATCACCTTGACTTTCCCATAGAATTGCACCAAAACTTAAATATTTCTTACCTTTAAGATGTTTGTGCTACGTTTTTGAATAAAACCATTTTATTTCATTCTATCTAAGGAAATAGACAAACTTGTTTAAAATTTCCAGAGTTGTCCTAAAATGTTTTAAGGCTTAATATTAAATTAACTATGTATATAATTTCTAGGCAGGTTACAAACAAATTTTTAAATTTAGTGAATTCTTTCTGTGCATTAGACTCAAATACTGTTATCTAAGAGTGTCAATTATAAATTTCCTAAAATATTTTTAAGAATTTGTGGTTATTTTTGCTGTTCTCTAGACCATTTATTTTTACTAGACTCCTGTACATCTAAAATCAATCGAAAGTTTATAAATTTGACTTATATTTTCAAAGTTTTAATATTTTTCAAAGCATGTGATTTTTAGGGGATATAATTTTGACAGAAAATAATTGTGGGTACTGGCATGGTAAGAATGCATCACAAGCTATGCCAAAGCAGTATACATTTTTGGTTAACATTAGGAACGGGGAAAAAGAAGTAAGAAGGAACAATATTAATTTATATAAATGAGGATTTCACGGACAGGAAGCATGCAGAAACAGTTTTGGACTCTGAACAGAGTTCGAGCTCTGCTACCAGCTGTGTGAACTTGTGCTCGATGGCTAAACAACACTCTGTGAAATGACAGGATAGTACCATGTGATCTTTAAGATCCATTCCAGGTAAAAAGACTGTAATTCCAACCATCATATAATGTTATAATTCAGTCCTCCAAAGACAGCCAAGACCTAATAGTGGCCTTCAGGGTAATTGCTAACCTTTGCACTGTAGCAAATGTAACTTTTATATTAAACAGTTCTAAAAGGTATCGATCAAAGGGTAACAGAAAATGAATAGGTTACATTGCCAAAAATAAACTGTGGGTGGATAAGAAACCAGGTATCTTCCTTAAATGCAATATGACAATAAAGAAAGGTCAATGTTTTCATGGGTTACACAACAGGAAATCTAGAGACAATAGTTCTTTGTGCAACTCTGCACTTGAAATAGAAAATTCAATATAACTCTTAAGGGTTAGGAATGATATGATTAGTAAAAGGTAACAAAATGGGCATTTCCTTACATACTATAGAGTTCTTCAATATATATTGATAATGCCTTTTGATTAAAAAATATGTATGTCTATGTGTGTATAATAAATCTATATATATACACACTTAAGTATATGTATGGTATGCAAATGTATACACTATATAGATAAATATAGCGAATGGAAATTAAACAATTTCCACAATAATTACTAGAATATAAATTCATTGAATACTGGAATTTTAAATTTTTCTACTATATTATCAGCACCTAGAACAGAGGTTCTGACACAGAGTGGATATCAGAAAATATATTTTCTTAAATGAGCAATTAAGCAGACACAATACTGAGTACTAGCTTTTAAGTCTTATTATTACCAGAGCAGTGGTGTTTTCTCTGTACCTTCCTGCTCTTTTTTCACAGTAAATTATGATTAAAACCAACGAAATCTTCCTCCATATGTAGCATATTGGAACAGACTTTACAATGAAACAAGTGGATGAAACTATTAATTTATACAAAATATAGAAATAAATTGAAAGGACACAAAGATAGATGTGTACCCGCCCCCCACCCGCTACACCCTTGTTCTGCTCTCTAATCTTTGCACATACCAGAGATTTCGTAAGTTCTGTGAGTACCTGGTTTTCTGCACGTACCAGAGATTTTGTTTTGCACATACCAGAGATTTTGTAAGTTCTGAGGCAAGGTCACAAGACGTGTTTAAGTAAGATAAACTCTTGCTGCCATAAACCTGCTCTCCCGCCTCAAAGTTTGAACCAAAATATCAGAAATGGCAGGAACCAATCATAGTTAGCCAAATCGCCTTGTTCAAACACTAGCCAATCATATATCTGATTTGTATAATAACTCTATGCCCACTTTTCTTAGACTATATAACATTGTTCGGAGCTGAGTGGGGGAGCTCTCCTGCCCGTCTCGTTTCACGAGCGAGGGAGAGTTCCAGGTTTGAACCTGTAATAAAGATCCTTGCTGCTTAGCTTTGACTCTGGACTCTGGTGGTCTTCTTCGGGGAATAAACGGTCTGGGCATAACAAAATGATATCTAAAAATTCTAAATATTATTAATTCCAGAAATTCCAAAGACTTTGCCATCCTGGAGGAATCTGAAAAAGAGTGCTTATTTTTAGGCATATTTTAGAGTTTCTTCATGTTTCTAGGTCTCCAGTGTTTGGCTTGATGGGAAGGTGTATGCGAGTTTCTAAGCAAGATTAAAGCCCAGCCTAAATGCTGAAGTCAAGTTTACACGCTTTTTTGTAAATGCTTTTTCAAAATGATGATCTTGTGTTTTTCATTTTTATTTTATTTTTTAGTTAGCACAACGTCTGGCGTGGGAGAAAGAATTACAAATATTTATCACAATGTCGGTCTGAAGTCTCCTGAAATGAGTCTCCCATGGCACCAAAGAGCAACATGGCTAGATTGAGGATGTAATCTAAAGTTATATGTAACATTATCAAAGAGATGTTACAAAAAGAGAATCTGTAATTTTCATTCATTAAAAACCCCTAATACTAAGGGAGGAGACCACCCCTCATATTGTCTTATGCCCAATTGCTGCCTCCAAAGAAAGAAGCAAAAACTGAAAGGCAGAAATGAAATCCACAGGCAGACAGCCGGACGCCGCACTCTGGGCCTGGTAGTTAAAGATCGACCCCTGACCTGATTGGTTCTGTTATCTATAGATTACAGACATTGTATAGGAATGCACTGTGAAAATCCCCATCTTGTTTTGTTCCCATCTAATTACCAGTGCATGCCTCCCCCAGTCACATACCCCCTGCTTGCTCAATGAATCACGACCCTCTCACGTGCACCCCCTTAGAGTTGTGAGCCCTTAAAAGGGACAGGAATTGCTCACTCGGGGAGCTGGGCTCTTGAGACAAGAGTCTTGCTGATGCCCCCGGCCGAATAAACCCCTTCCTTCTCTAACTCGGTGTCTGAGGAGTTTTGTCTGCTGCTCGTCCTGCTACAATACAAGAATTTTAAAATAAATGTTTAGAGTCTGTCAGTATTTAATCACATTTTCCAAAATATGTAACTAAAAGATGTTTTAAGCAATATTAAACACATTATGAAAAGTACTATTATTTAAGTTTTAGCAGATATTGATTAGGTTTGTATCATTTTCATCAAAGGGGGGAAAACGGTCTAATCAGCTTTGCTGCTTTTAAATGTTTTGTTTTTATTGAAGTTTAATAAGACTTTCCAATAGCTTCAGATTTTAAGATACACTTTCGACAAAAATCTCTTTTGATTCAAAATAGTACATTCTAACAGCTTGATTACCTTTAATATTGTCTACATTTCAGGAGTTGAAACTAATAATTAATTTTAAAAGCACAGATTTCTAGCTCCTGTAGGTATCAAAACATTTTAATTGCTTTGATAGTTTGTTTTGCGCTATCCTACAATCTCTGGAGAGTTGGAAACTAAAATATCAGTGGCACATAGATGAAACATACAAGCAAGATATAGAATAAAAATGTGATTTGCGAAGAGACAAATATGCACATTACATTCAGATTTGTGCTAATAAATAACATTTAAGATATGTATCTATCTAGACAAGCACACAAGGCAGTTATCTTGCATTATTGCACAGCATTACTGTAGTACGAAGAAGACTTAGATTAATTTAAGATCGTATCTAACCTTCAAAGTACCATACAGATTTAAGAGTTGTATAAGCTTCTTATGTTTACTTACTTATTGTATACAGCAATTTTTAAATCTTGATAGTATTGTGCATATAATATTTTTCTTCTTTTCTCCCATCTCCATAAAACATGACAATATCACATATACTACTGAAATCCTCAGCAGTAGAAGGCCTTATCTACAAAGAAAACCTCCAGAACCTCCGGTCTATTCCCATTTATATATCAAGAATATATTCAAGGCGGATGTGGTGACTCATATCGGGAGAACCCGCTCCCTGTGGTTAACGTGGGTTCTTTTCTATTTCCTAAGTGTCTGGGCTGGTTTGAGAAATAAAGGGAAAGAGCACAAGAGAGAGAAATGTAAAGCTGGGTGTCCGAGGGAGACATCACATGTCGGCAGGATCCCTGATGTTCCCCCAACCGGAAAACCAGCAAGTTTTTATTAGCGATTTTCAAAAGGGGAGGGAGTGCACGAATAGGGTGTGGGTCACAGAGATCACATCCTTCACAAGGTAATAAAATATCATAAAGCAAATGCAGGCAGGGCGAGATCACAGGACCACAGGATGGGGCGAAATTCAAATTGCTAATGAAGTTTCTGGCATGCATTGTCATTGACAACATCTTATCAGGAAACAGGGTTTGAGAGCAGGTAACCTGTCTGACCACAATTTATTAGGTGGGGATTTTCCCATCCTAGTAAGCCTGGGAGCACTATAGGAGACCAGGGCTTATTTCATCCCATCGGCTTCAACCATAAAAGACCGGAGGCCTTAAAAAGGGGCGGTCCATAGGCCTACCTTCAGGGCGCATTCTCTTTCTCAAGGATGTTCCTTGCTGGGAAAAAGAATTCAGCGATATTTCTCCTATTTGCTTATGAAAGAGGAGGAATATAGCTCTGTTCCCTCCGGCTCACCTGCGGCCAGTTCAAAGTTACCTCTCTTGTTCCCCGAACATCGCTGTTATCCTGTTCTTTTTTAAAGATGCCCAGATTTCATATTCAAACACACATGCTCTACAAACAATCTGTGCAGTTGACACAATCACAGGGTCCTGAGGCGACATTCATCCTCCTCAATTTACAAAGAAGATGACTGGATTAAGAGATTAAAGACAGGCATAGGAAATCACAAGGGTATTAATTGGGGAAGTGATAAGTGTCCATGAAATCTTCACAATTTATGTTCAGAGATTACAGTAAAGACAGGTGTGAGAAATTATGAAAGTATTAATTTGGGGAACTAATAAATGTCCATGAAATCTTCACAATTTGTTGTTCTGCCACGGCTTCAGTCGGTCCCTCCGTTCGGGGTCCCTGACTCCCCGCAACAGACTCACACCTGTAATCCCAGCATTTTGGGAGGCCAAGGTGGGCGAATCACTTGAGGTCAGGAATTTGAGACCAGCCTGGTCAACATGGCGAAACCCTGTCTCTACTAAAAATGCAAAAATTAGCTGGGCATGGTGGGGCATGCCTGTACTCCCAGCTAGTGGGGAGGCTAATGTAGGGGAATTGGGGGATTGCTTGATCCTGGGAAGCAGAGGTTTAATTGAGTCAAGATTGAGCCACTGCACTCCAGCATGGGCAACAGAGCGATAATTCTACTCTGAAATCATCAAACGTTTCTAGATCAGCACTGTCCAGTGGAACTTTCTGAGATGATGGAAATGTGCTGTAATCTGCCTTAACTGGGCTGCACTGTGCACTTAAAATTTTGTTGTGAGGGGAGATCTCATGGTAAGTGTTCTTACCATAAAAAATGAGGAGGTACATGAAGAAACTTTTGGAGGCAATGGGTATGTTCAATAGCTCGTGGTGATAGTTTCATGGGTGAATGCTTATGTCCAAATTCATCAATTTGTACACATTAAGTATGTGCAGTTTTAAAATATATGAATTACTATTTTACATCAATAAAGTTAACTTTTTAAACAACATATGCCTTGTTTTTTGTAATTATTACTTTTTTCTTATAAATATCTTTCCTTAAAAGTATTCACTATTAAATCACTTATTTTAAAACTATAACATTTTTCATTTATGATCTAAATTTAAAAATATTTTATAGCTGATTTTGTGTGTTAGTAATTTGTTCCCTTAGGGATAAACTAAGGTCAAGGTAGGCAGTATGATTCATAAGATACCTCAAATGAGTTACTCTTAATTGAACTTTGACAGTCAAAAAAATAAAATAAAGTAGTAAAATAAAATATATAAATGAACCAACAGAAAGACAAAATAATAGATATGTATATGGGCCAAGAATGCATAATACATATTTTTCAGAAAAATAAGTATGCTGAAAGCAAAAATAGAAAATAATGATGTCATGATAAATCATATAGCAATTAATTTAAATAGTAGCAAAATTTACCTTAGGGTAAAGAAAAAATTCAAGAGATATTTGGTATGGCGATTTTCAGGAACCAAGTCCGTTGTTGGTAATACAAAATGCACAACATAATATTAGTTTTATTATTTGATATTTACTTTAATAAGTCATACAATTGTCTCACAGACATGAAATTATTTTTGTCTATCAAAGCCTCCTGGACCAAAAGAGAAAAAGTGTAACACTTTAAAATCTCATTAATGAAGATATACACTTGTTTAATGTTTTTATTTTAAGAATAAATAACATATTGTGCTTAAATATTACTTTTAATTTCTACTTAGACTATCTGGTCCCTTCTCGCGACAGAAGAGATTCAGAAACTGTATCATGTTTTATTCTCTTTTATTCTCATTGTAAGTTTTCTGTTACACAGGAAAATTATAACCTAGGATATAAAAGGTTCAAAACAGGACAATTCTTGTACTTTGCACCCACCTTATAAGAATTCTAAGGAATACTACACATATTAGCCTAATCTTTGCAGTTATATTACAAAGCATCACTAATTTCTTCAGGAGCTACTCGTCCAAATACCATGTACAAAATGATAAGATAAAGATATCTGAAATATCGACCAAACATTAGAAATAACACAGCATTCAAATACAGTTCCATGAACTGTTTGCATATTTTGCCAGTCTAGCCATGTCCTTAAATTGGACAATATTAGAATTCATAGAACGATTTTCAGTGGACAATGTAGGCCAGTGGATGTTCCACTGTACTAAATAATACGAAGATTTCTAAAGGTGAACATTAGGGCACCTCCATACCCAGCCGCAGCTGCTACTCTAATAGATGAAACCCTATGATTTCATCTGTAACTACTGGTGCTCTATTCAGCCCTAAGAATGATTTGAATAGACACTTCAGTACTGAAATGCATTAGTTCCTACTTCAATTTGTATTATCAACTAGCAGAATAAATGCATGTAAAAGGGCTTGGAGATCCTCGGGAGAAATACTTGTTAAATGTAACTTGAAAGCAGATTTGAAAATTTTCCCCTTTTAAATTTATTTTCCTAGAGTCCTAATAAATGAAAGCTGGGCTGCTGTCTAGGTTTCCAAGCCACTAGAGCTTGATTGTTTTCTATTTGTTTCAGTGTTTAAAGCCAACAAAAGCTGCATTAAAACTGACGGTGCCAAGTAGCAACAAGCATACTTTAAGCGTAGCTAATGTATGAACCCATAGCCCCAGGTTATAATATTTCAAATACAACAGAATGTAGAGGCCAGGCTCTTTGTCATGGCATTTTATAAATAAAGCATTTTTAAATATAGTATATTTATGAAAACAAAAAACCTCACTAATAACTAAAAACAGAATGCTAACTGGGTCATAGGCTCTCTTTTTGCATTTCTGTCACATATTTATTTCTTGTACCATTATCTAATGTAAATGAATGCTTCAATACAAATGTATTCTCTCTCTTTTTACTTCTATAACACACTCACACATAAAGTTGGTTCTATTGCTTTCTTTCTAGCTCTCTAAAATATTTTTCATTATAGTCATTCACATCTCTGCCAGTTACTTTAAGGACAACAAAACATTTACTGCCTGCTCTTTCCACCCCAAAACATGAAAAACACAATTATATTTTCAAAGGCTTTTGAATTCACTGTTACATCTATTTTAATATTTTGTTTAAAGAAACAAATAAATTATTTCAGTTAATTAAGGCTAGGGAATTTCATATTTTCTTAACCCTAATTTCATTCAAGATAAAAACTGTTATGTTCTAACTTCATGAGATTCCTTAGGCTTTGAGTCAGGCAAATGGAGTATCTTTAAGAATCTGTCCATTTGTTATTTTAAATATTTTCAATTACCTTTGAACTATTCTCAGGTTGACAATGCAAATATTTCAAAGATTACAGTTTTAAAGAATAAGACTGAGAAATCTGAGATTACAACTACTGTTTTAAAGAATTTACATCAGCAAATATGTAACCAGCAATAGCCAGGATATGAAATACATCCTTGGGATATTTAACTATAATCTGCTTTACCTTTTTTTTTCAGTCACTATATTCAGCTGATAAAACTCCAATGTTAATCTTCAATTAACCTATATTAATTTGTCTAATGATTAGCAGAAATAAATCTCGATGTGTTTCTGCAGTTGTGCCTCCATCTGTTCATATGAGGGAACGGGTGACAATGAGAATTATTTCAGGTATTTGGAAAGAGTCCTTGACCCAGTTAATAGATAACATAAATTTTCTCATCCGATTTCCTACTGCTCAGTACCCTATAATGCAGAGATTCAAAGCCTTATAAAGTCTAAAGTCCCCATTGGAACATGACCTCAACAAATGCTCAAATGTATTTACTTTTATATCAGATATTTTAGAAAGTAGTAATTTTTTATTCTATGAATCACAGCAGCACCCAATGTCTTATCTATGTGTTTCTGTTTATTCTGTGTGTAGATGATGCCTCTTACACATTTCTATTTGCCGATCACTAGGAACAATTCTTTAGTCCACATTTAAGTCGGAAGCAAATGCTCTAGGACGATAGAAATCTCTCACCAAGGCCAAGAGCACAGATACGATACCTTTGGCAGTAGTTGTTATACTAATAATCATCTGATCCACTCTGTTCATTTTACAGATGAAAAAATAGAGGATCTAGAATTTTACTTGAAAGAGCTGGTATTCAAAAGTCAAAATCTCGATTTGATTTTTCTTTAATGTTAGTGCCTAAACTTTCAAACAAATAAAATCTTATTAAAAGGAAAGTATCTAACATCAAGATGTGTATTAATGTACAAATAAATGGAAAAATATAAAAGTCATGTTCAAATAAAATAGGGAAAAATAGCAACCGAAATGCAGAAGTCACGACACTGGCCACTGGGAAAGCACTGAGGCCGACAGAATACAGGTTTTCGGAGTCCCTTAAAAATCAGCAAACTAACACGAGAACAGAGAACCAAACACCACATGTTCTCACTCATAAGTGGGAGTTGAACAATGAGAACACATGGACACGGGAAGGGGAACATCACTCACTGGGGCCTGTTGGGGGGTGGGAGGCTAGAGGAGGGACAGTGTTAGGACAAATACCTAAAGTAGGTGAGGGATTGATGGGTGCAGCAAATCACCATGGCATGCGTATACCTATGTAACAAACCCGCACGTTCTGCACATATACCCCAGAACCTAAAGTATAATGATAAAAAAAAAAAAAAAATCCAGGACTCAAAAATTCATCATTGAGGCAGTTTCTCAAGCTATATTCTTACCTAAATTCATGAATATGATACTGTCATACTCACCAATATACATGCTTTTTCTTGTTTCCATCAAGGTCTAGATATAAAAATACTGTGAAAGGACACAAAGATAGATGTGTACCCGCCCCCCACCCGCTACACCCTTGTTCTGCTCTCTAATCTTTGCACATACCAGAGATTTCGTAAGTTCTGTGAGTACCTGGTTTTCTGCACGTACCAGAGATTTTGTTTTGCACATACCAGAGATTTTGTAAGTTCTGAGGCAAGGTCACAAGACGTGTTTAAGTAAGATAAACTCTTGCTGCCATAAACCTGCTCTCCCGCCTCAAAGTTTGAACCAAAATATCAGAAATGGCAGGAACCAATCATAGTTAGCCAAATCGCCTTGTTCAAACACTAGCCAATCATATATCTGATTTGTATAATAACTCTATGCCCACTTTTCTTAGACTATATAACATTGTTCGGAGCTGAGTGGGGGAGCTCTCCTGCCCGTCTCATTTCACGAGCGAGGGAGAGTCCCAGGTTCGAACCTGTAATAAAGATCCTTGCTGCTTAGCTTTGACTCTGGACTCTGGTGGTCTTCTTCGGGGAATAAACGGTCTGGGCATAACAAATGGGGGCTCGTCCGGGATTTCCCCCAAGCCCACCAGACCCCCAAGTCAACGGATCTTAATCTGTAGGTAAGCCGGCTTTGTCACTGTCTCTGTCTTTGTCTCTGTCTGTCTCCCTGAAATTTCCCGAAATCCGTAATCTGTAATCTGTATTGGTCTGTTCTGTAAGTGGCACGGTCTTGGCGGACGCACTAGAAGACAGCCACCCGGGACTGGTGGGAGACGTTCCCCAGTGCCCATCTGGGGGCCTCCATCCTTGGTTGCCCTGTCTGACTCAGGTCGGAAGTCCGACATGCGCTTGCGAATGCTCATCGTTATTACTGTCTGTCCGTTGTTGTTAAGTGTTAAGTGTAAACCCAAAACGAAACATAAAACCTTTTCTTCCCCTTCCAGGACCGGACCTGTCGGATACTCCCCTCTGCTTCACACTCATTTTCGTCCCCCCTTCTCTTTGTAGGAGCAGTCCAAAGATGGGCAACAACCAGAGCACGCCGCTCTCACTCCTTGTTACCAATTTTAAGGATGTGAAGGCTCGGGGGCGTAACTTAAGCGTAGAACTAAAGAAGGGGAAGCTAGTTACTTTCTGCCGTTCGGAGTGGCCCTCTTTCGGCGTAGGGTGGCCCTCCGAAGGAACTTTCTGTCTCTCTATTATTACTAAGGTAAAAACTAAGATTTTCCTGCCAGGGCAGTCAGGACATCCTGATCAAATTCCTTATATTCTAGTGTGGCAGGATCTTGTGGAAAACCCACCACCCTGGATAACTCCATTCATCCCTGAGCCCTGCAAAGTCCTAGTAACACGACCTACAAGACAAAAGACTCCCTCTGCTCCCTCGGCCCCTGTGCTGCCGGACAGCCAGGACCCCCTAACCTTAGAACCCACATTTCCCCCACCATATCCGCACCTTATCCCGCAGGACCCAGTCCCCCAGGGTGGTGCTTCCGTAGAGGAAAACCAAGAAGCGGAAGCAGCCGAGAGCGAAAGTAACCTGGGGGGGCCGGCCGGCCGAACACGAGGCCGCGTACAGCGGGACCAAGCTTCCCGACTCCCTGACTCCACTGTAGCCCTGCCTCTCAGAGAAATAGGATCGCTCGATGATACCGGGCTCTCCCGTCTCATGTATTGGCCTTTTTCCACCAGTGATTTATACAATTGGAAGTCCCAAAATGCTCGGTTCTCAGATAATCCCAAAGATCTAACCTCGTTGTTAGACAGTGTCATGTTTACTCACCAGCCGACCTGGGATGACTGTCAACAGCTCCTCCGAATCCTGTTCACAACGGAGGAGTGGGAAAGAATCCAAGTTGAGGCCAGAAAACTGGTTCCAGGAGATGACGGCCAGCCAACTGCAAATCCTGACCTCATTAATGCGGCTTTCCCTTTGACCCGGCCCAGATGGGATTACAACATGGCAGAAGGTAGGGGACGACTGCTCATTTATCGCCAGACTCTAATGGCGGGTCTCCGGGCTGCACCTCGCAAGCCCACCAATTTGGCTAAAGTATATTCTGTGTTACAAGGTAAGACAGAAAGCCCCGCTGTGTATTTAGAGAGATTAATGGAAGCCTTCAGACAGTTTACCCCTATGGACCCGGAAGCACCGGAAAATCAGGCAGCGGTAGTAATGTCCTTTGTAAACCAGGCAACACCAGATATTAAAAGAAAACTCCAGAAATTAGAAGGTTTAGAGGGAAAGCAGATTCAGGACCTCCTTCAGATGGCCCAGCGAGTTTATAATAATAGGGATACTCCAGAAGAAAAACAGTTCAAGGCAACCAAAGAAATGACCAAAGTCTTAGTAGCAGCTTTCCCCCAGGCAGGAAATGGCCAAAACAGAAAGCAGAAAAAGCAAGGCCCTAGGCAAGGATTAGAAAAAGATCAGTGTGCTTATTGCAAGGAACGTGGCCACTGGATTAAAGACTGCCCAAAGAAACGGAGACCAGCTAACCCTACCTCCGTACTCGTTACCCAGGACTCTGACTAGGGAGGATGGGGTTCGGATCCCCTCCCTGAACCCAGGGTAACTTTGCAAGTGGAGGGGTCCCCAGTTCGCTTCTTGGTCGATACTGGGGTGGAACGCTCAGTCCTAACCAAACCAATTGGAAAAATATCTAAGAAAACATCCTGGGTGCACAGGGCCACAGGCATCAAAAAATACCCCTGGACAACCCAGAGGACTGTAGACTTAGGAACGGGAAAAGTCTCCCATTCCTTCCTAGTCATCCCAGAGAGCCCCTGCCCTCTACTAGGGAGGGACTTGCTGACAAAGATGGGGGCCCAAATCCACTTTGAGCCAGAAGGGCCCAAGATAACTGATTCCCAAAACAGGCCAATATCTATCCTGACTGTCATCTTAGAAGATGAGTACCGACTCCATCAAGAGCAAAAGCCCCCCGATCAGGGAATTGACTCTTGGCTCCAGCGTTTCCCTGAAGCGTGGGCAGAAACTGGGGGCTTGGGGCTAGCTAAACATCAACCTGCCATATTTGTGGAAGTTAAGCCAGGGACGGACCCGGTTCGGGTTCGGCAATATCCTATGCCCCTGGAGGCAAGAGAAGGAATTACGCCCCATATCCGCCGACTCCTAGACCAGGGAGTCCTACGGGCTTGCCACTCATCCTGGAATACTCCACTGTTACCTGTTCGTAAACCCAACAGTACGGACTACAGGCCAGTACAGGATTTAAGAGAAGTTAATAAAAGGGTCATGGACATACATCCCACTGTGCCCAATCCATACACCCTTCTGAGTGCCTTACATCCCAAAAAACCGTTCTTGATCTAAAAGACGCTTTCTTCAGCCTTCCTCTGGCTCCCAAAAGTCAAGAACTCTTTGCATTTCAATGGACGGATCCTGAGAGGGGCATCAACGGTCAGCTAACATGGACCAGACTGCCACAAGGGTTCAAGAACTCGCCAACCCTGTTCGATGAAGCCCTTCATGAAGATCTGGGTGAGTACCGGCGGCAACACCCTGAAATAACTCTTTTGCAATATGTTGATGATCTCTTAATAGCGGCCAGGTCCCCGGAAACTTGTGTTCAAGGGACTGAGGACCTCCTGAAGACTCTGGGGGAGCTAGGCTACCGAGCCTCAGCAACAAAGGCTCAGATCTGCAAGTCGGAGATAACTTATCTGGGGTACCTATTAAAAGGGGGGCAACGCTGGCTAACCAAAGCCCAAAAGGAAACAGTCCTACGCATCCCTAGACCCCAGTCAACACGGCAAGTGAGAGAATTCCTGGGGTCGGCAGGGTTCTGTAGGTTATGGATACCCGGATTTGCTGAGTTAGCCAAGCCCCTATACCAGGCAACAAAGGAAGGGCAGCCCTTCAATTGGACGGAAGAGGCTGAGCTGGCCTTTCAGCAAATCAAAACTGCCTTGTTATCAGCCCCCGCGCTGGGGCTCCCTGATGTCTCCAAGCCCTTCCACTTATACGTGGATGAAAGTAAGGGTGTTGCAAAAGCCGTGTTAACACAGTACCTAGGCCCCTGGCAGAGGCCAGTTGCCTATTTGTCAAAAAAATTAGATTCAGTGGCTGCTGGCTGGCCACCCTGCCTCCGGATAATCGCGGCGACCGCCCTAATGGTCCGAGACGCTGATAAACTTATCATGGGGCAAGAGTTGCGCGTTATAACCCCGCATGCCATTGAAGGCGTCCTCCGGCAGCCGCCGGACCGATGGATGAGTAACGCCCGGCTCACCCACTATCAAGGACTGCTGTTAAACCCCCTCAGAATAACTTTTCTGCCCCCAACCTCTTTAAACCCTGCTTCACTGCTGCCAAATCCAGACTTGGACGCCCCGTCCCATGAGTGCACTGAGATACTGGCTCAGGTGCATGGGGTGCGGGAGGACCTGCAAGATCGTCCGCTCCCCGACACAGAACTCACCTGGTTCACTGATGGCAGCAGCTACGTCCACCAAGGCCAGCGGTATGCAGGAGCGGCTGTAACATCAGAGACTGAGGTAATCTGGGCGGAACCCTTGCCTCCAGGGACATCAGCCCAAAGAGCCGAACTGATAGCCCTTACACAGGCCCTCACCCTAGGGGCAGAGAAAAAACTAACAGTATACACGGATAGCCGCTATGCTTTCGCTACTGCGCACATACATGGGGCCATCTACAGAGAAAGGGGACTATTAATAGCCGAAGGCAAAGAAATAAAAAACAAGCAAGAGATCCTAGCTCTATTAACTGCTTTGTGGAAACCAAAGAAATTGGCTATCGTACATTGCGCTGGGCATCAGAAACCAACTACGCCAATTGCTCGAGGCAACTTCTTAGCCGACCAAACCACAAGGAGCATAGCAAAAGCTCCCAGTCAGCTCCTCGCGCTCCAGCTCCCCGATCCTGGCCCGCGAAATTTGCCATGTTTTCCCGACTATACCGAACAGGATCGCGAATGGATGAACACGCTTCCCCTAAAACAGGTTAAAAATGGGTGGTAAACTGATATAAATGACCAAACCATCCTACCAGAAAAATTAGGACGGCAGGTGTTGGAACACATCCACCGGACAACCCACCTGGGTGCCCGGCGAATGATGGACTTAATCAGGCACGCCAAGTTTAGAATCAGGCGCATAGCTGAACTGGCCAGTGATGTCACAACAAATTGCAAAGCCTGCCAACTAAACAACGCTTGCCCCCAAACCCAGACCACCGCAGGAATTAGGTGTAGAGGAACTAGGCCTGGTATCTATTGGGAAATAGACTTTACTGAGATAAAGCCTGGAAAATATGGGTATCAGTACTTACTTGTCTTTGTAGATACTTTTTCAGGATGGACAGAAGCGTTCCCAACTAAGAGAGAAACTGCTCAGGTTGTAGCAAAGAAAATTTTGGAAGAAATCCTCCCCAGGTATGGCTTTCCCGTCCAAATAGGGTCAGACAATGGACCAGCCTTCGTTGCTAAGGTAAGTCAGGATTTGGCTTCCATTCTGGGGGCAAATTGGAAATTACATTGTGCTTATAGGCCCCAAAGCTAAGGACAGGTAGAAAGGATGAATCGGACTCTGAAGGAGACCTTAACTAAATTGACCATGGAGACTGGCGCTAATTGGGTAGTACTTCTCCCCTACGCTCTGTTCCGGGCCCGAAATACCCCTTACAGACTAGGCCTCACACCATATGAAATCATGTATGGCAGACCCCCACCCCTGGTCCCCAGTCTAAAAGATGACTTACTCAAACCTGAAACTGAAAATGTCTCTGAGCTCCTGTTCTCCTTACAAGCCTTACAGAAAATTCACCAGGAAATTTGGCCCAGACTACGAGAACTGTACGAGGCAGGACCTCCGCCGACGCCTCATCCGTTCCAGCCGGGAGACTGGGTCCTAGTCAAGCGCCACCGGCAAGAAACTCTTCAACCCAGGTGGAAAGGACCACTGCAAGTACTCCTGACTACTCCCACCGCTCTCAAAGTAGAAGGCATCGCTTCGTGGATCCACTACACACACGTCAAACCAGTGGACCCAACATCCGACCTTCTCGAGCCGTCTGGAGCACCGGTTACATGGACTATAGACAAAGCTAAGAACAATCCCTTAAAGCTAACCCTGCGCCATCATCCCCATAGCCGTAACCATGTCTAGCTTACCTATGCTTTTATGCCTTATGCATCTGACTCTCCTCACTGCTGCGCCGTCTAATCCCTATGTCTGGAGGTTCTGGCTCTATGAGAACAAAACTCACCCCGGGGAAACCCCCCAAGCGGGTAAACTGCTAGCTAGCGCAGACTGCCCCCCTTCAGGGTGTAATACTATAGTTTACCTCAATTTCACTAGGTTCCAGATTGCCCAACCAGCAATGCCCATGATCTGTTTTGAATATGATCAAACTGAATATAATTGTAAAAATTATTGGTGGCACCAGAGTGCAGGTTGCCCATATAGCTACTGTAAGACGCACTCTGTCCGATACTGGAGAGAACGACAAGGGTGGTATTTTTACAAAACTGAGTCTCCCGTCACTTACACTTGGATAATTAGAGACCCACGGGACTCTCGGTGGACAACCCCACAACATGGGGGAGTATATTACTAATCAACTAGTACCTGGCCCAGTAGCCATTTATATCTGTGGAGAAGTCTAGTCCAGATTCAACCCTTAATCCACACACAAATCCACAGGCAAGAAACCAAGCTATCACAAGACTTGCAGCCCTTCTCCTGGCTAACTCTATTACGGGAAGGGCTAGCATTCGCCAACCTCACTGGTTTAGGCGACCTGTCCTCTTGCTTTATGTGTGCAACCCTAGGAAGACCACCATTAATGGCTGTTCCTCTATCCTCCCCTCCCACAAACTATACAGGTTTTAACTCATCGATAGTCACGATACCCAATGTGGCCCTGTACCGTGACCCATACCAAGAGAAATACCCCTATTGTTATTCGGCATTTAGCAACAGCCTCTGTAACCAATCGGCTACATACCCTAATAGTCCCATATATGCTCCCCCTGGTGTGTTCTTCTGGTGTAATATGACTCTGTTAAAAACTCTGTCCAAAAGCATCTCTGACGGACAGTTGTGTATCCCTGTTACCCTAGTTCCCCGACTGACACTGCTAACCCCGGCAGAGTTCATAGGCTGGGCAGGGACCGCCCCAACTAAAACTGCGCGACATAGACGAGCAGTTTTTCTACCACTAATTGCCGGAATATCCTTAACCACCTCTGTCGTCGCAGCGGGGTTAGCAGGAGGGTCCCTACAACACTCCATGATAGAAAACGACAAGCTGTTACAACAATTCTCTGTTGCTATGGAAGACTCCACCTATTCCCTAGCCTCCCTTCAGCGGCAGCTCACCTCCCTAGCACAGGTCACCCTTCAAAACCGCAGAGCCTTAGACTTACTCACGGCTGAGAAAGGAGGTACCTGTATGTTCCTCAAAGAAGAATGCTGTTTCTATATAAATGAGTCAGGGTTAGTTGACGAAAGAGTCCAACGCCTACACGAACTAAGCTTAGAAATGAAAAAGCAACAATTCACTACAGCCACTAACAATTGGTGGAGCTCTTCAATGTTTTCCCTTCTGGCACCCCTTTTAGGCCCCCTAATGTCTTTACTACTTCTATTCACTATAGGCCCCTGTGTGGTAAATAAAATTTTACAATTTGTCAGAGAAAGGTTTGATACCATCCAACTAATGGTCCTCCATAGCCATCACCAGCCTCTCCTGCACCCAGAAAGTGAGGCTATAAGACTCTGGAAATCCAAGATTGGACATCCAGTTACTTATGAGAAGGGGGAAATGAAAGGACACAAAGATAGATGTGTACCCGCCCCCCACCCGCTACACCCTTGTTCTGCTCTCTAATCTTTGCACATACCAGAGATTTCGTAAGTTCTGTGAGTACCTGGTTTTCTGCACGTACCAGAGATTTTGTTTTGCACATACCAGAGATTTTGTAAGTTCTGAGGCAAGGTCACAAGACGTGTTTAAGTAAGATAAACTCTTGCTGCCATAAACCTGCTCTCCCGCCTCAAAGTTTGAACCAAAATATCAGAAATGGCAGGAACCAATCATAGTTAGCCAAATCGCCTTGTTCAAACACTAGCCAATCATATATCTGATTTGTATAATAACTCTATGCCCACTTTTCTTAGACTATATAACATTGTTCGGAGCTGAGTGGGGGAGCTCTCCTGCCCGTCTCGTTTCACGAGCGAGGGAGAGTTCCAGGTTCGAACCTGTAATAAAGATCCTTGCTGCTTAGCTTTGACTCTGGACTCTGGTGGTCTTCTTCGGGGAATAAACGGTCTGGGCATAACAACTGTTGACCCAAAATCATGAAAAACAGTTAAATTCCATCCTCCAACCTGTGATTCCTGCGGGCATAAGTTCTGTTCAGTTACTAAGTCTGTGGTTACAGTAATTTTTTCCTTCTATTCACATCATTGATGGCTTGAAAGCAGCTCCTGGAGAATTTGCTTTTAAGGAGCCGAACTGAGATGACCATTCAATGGGTCAACTGTGTTGCATATTTCTTAGCAGTGGATGTGAAAGAGTAGATGTTGAGAGAATCACTTCATCTTCGGTCTGTCAAATTCTTTGTAATAATGATCAATTACAGTGAAACTCTGATCATTAGAAACCTGTTATTTCTCTACAGTTTTTCTCTCTTCTTGTGTTTGCATTAGATAATAATATATTTTATCAATATTCTGTTTTCTATCTTGTTATACTAAATCTAAAATTAATTCATCATTTTAAAATCACATTATAAATTTACTCTCTGCAAACATTTGCTGGATGACTATAAATCAATTCTTGACATTATTTTAAAATAATATTTATTTGAAAATCATCTTTTATTTCAATCAAGTCTTTCTATATGTTATAATGAATCCAAAAAGTTACCTGATTTTTAAAAATTTGGTTTCTTTTGTGTTTCATTGCCTGTCCTATGCCTGTTCTATGGTCTTACTAAATTTCTATTAGACAATCTGCTACTTAGATGCACATTTCTTCTCATCAGTTCCTTCTCTCAAATACTGAGATTATTTTCTCTATATAGAATTCATTGGGAACAAAGTGTATTTTACAAGTATTATTAGATCTTTTGCTGTGACTCACTCCCTTGCAGATGGTACACATCTGAAGGGGCTCTATTCTAGCTAGCAAAGATCCAGCTGATGCTCTGAAAAATTATTCTCTCTCGGTGAAAAGTTAGCTTGCCACTGCCTTCCCTGCTGCATTATTAAACACGAAGGAGTGATTCCCTTAATCCCAACCATCTGCTCTTCCCCAACTAAAAAGTGAAAACATCCCCTTGTGTTTACAAATGTTGCTGCTAAAGCTTCACAAATTATGAGAGATGGTGGTGAAATTTCTGTATATACTACAAGATCAAAACAAAATCCTAGTCACCATAAATCTGTAAAAAATAAACCAAATTTATATCACACCATAAACCCAACTGTGTTTTAATGTAATGCAATTATATTTAAACTGCAGCCTCAGAATGTAAATTATTTTAGCATCTCAAGTATAATATTTGCATTTTAAATATACTCCCACTTGTCCAGACCTCCAAAAGTGCATACTCTAAGAAAATGGATCATCTTCAATTCTTTTTAATTTTCACAGATTTGTGGAGTGCACAGAATTTTAGCATCAGTAAAGGTTCAGTTTCATTGAAATTAAAGCAAGACAAAACTTCCAACTGCTCAGATGAATAACAGGCTTAAAAGGGCTAAAACTGGAAAGGAGTGTCAAGGGTCTCACAGCAAATTGTTGATTTTCAGGAAAGTCACTTATACTGAAATATTACTAGGCAAGACTTGTGATAGCACTTCTGACCAAACTCTTATTTTCCTCACAACACTGGAAACCAGAATTATTCTAGCTTAAACACTATAGAATGCCAATCAACCAATTAACCAAAAACAAGACAGGCAAAAAAAATTGAGTTTCCAAATAATTTCATTTCATATTCATTTTTTAAAATATTGAGTATAGTATAACCTAAAAACCTAAAATTCTCCTTTTTTTGTTTATAGCGTGAAGATATTTCCATTAATTTTATTTTTGTTGAAGATCAGTTGCTTTAGCTTTCCTCTAGGTCTTTGTCAATAGACTAATTTCTATTTCACAGAGTTTATTCCTTTTGTGCTTAGCAAATAATTCCTTATCACCTATGTTCCAGACCCTTTTCACCCATTATTTTTCAAAGCCTTTCCTTTAATTCTTGTCCCTAAATGTTTATTTTTCATTCTGTAATGTTCAAAAACATTCATTCTTGCTTAAATGGAATTTGTATAATTAATTTTTTTATTGTCACAGTACCCAGTGAATAAAAAATTATGTTTCCTTTCCAACAGTCTCGCTTTCAAGTCTTCTTTCAATTCACTCTAACGTGCCATGTGTGTATTTTTCTAGTGTATTTACCTGTCCTAGTGATTTTTTTGCTTTCAGTCTGAAAGTTTGAATTATTTAGATAATGAGTTCATTGTGGTCAAGTACTATAACACACTTGCCTACTTACAGCTTCCACACTTGTTGCCCCAAAACTTCACTTCTGGGTTGGTATTTGTGACAAACTATTCTCTCTACCTTAGCATAGTCTTTGTTATATGTCAAAGGCCACTTCTGCATGAGTTTTACTAGCAAAATATATTTCCCTAGATGATTTTCTATATTTCTGCTTGGCTCTATTTGTTCTAAAAAGTGTTTTAACCTGGATCTGGCGAACTGTACAGATAAAAACTTCTGTACATGTGAACCGTCCATGACCAGCAAGCTAATGGTTTCATTTCATATGTATTACCATGTAGATAAAAACACTCTCTGTGAATCTGCTTTTATATACCTTTCACAAAAGTGTCTCTTAAGATAATACTGTATATCCGTTTCTTTTTGCTTATACCTAGTCATAGAAATACCACTGTTTCATAGTTCTTTACCTGGCTAACCAAATGGCATTTTCCCTTAAATCTAATAAGTTTATTTTCATTTCTGTATTTCACTTACTCCTCCCATAACATATTTTCAGTAAATTTGTTCTTATTCCTTCTTAAAGTTCACTGTTCTTTTTTATAAATTCCCAAACTAAGGTCCACCAAATTTTATGTAATTTGATCAGGAAATTGCCAATGATTACAACTGTATCTATTTTATTATAAAAAGTACAATTTCAAAATAATTTAACAAATTTCTTCTTAACAGAAGCAAAGAGAAAATTGGATGTAAATATCAATACTACAAATATTTCTTTGTTCTTGCCTCTGGGTTCCCTACGCGTATGTCCAGGTGTTATCGTATTTATACGCTATGTTCGGCCAACTATAAGGCCTGTGTTAGACCTGCCTACAGGATGCTAGTGAGGCATGGAATCTGGTACCTATGACAGAACAATTCTGAGACTGGGAGTCAGGTACCAGAGGATGACTGTCGGCTGGTTAGGGTTAAGTGGTCCTGCAGCTAGTCAGTAGTGCAGCTGATTTTTACTTGTTGACTTTTCTATTGGACCAAAACTTCCTTCTGGAATGAAATGCATCAATCCAATACCACTGTGCCTAAGTAATTGAGGTTTTAGGGTCAGACTCAAATATTACCGCAGGAGAACTAAAAGCACATGGGAGCTCTCAAACAAGGTTGCAACTCTCACATCTGGGCAGTTAGTCAAGCAAAACAGTGAAGCGGTAAAATGAAATATTCATTACACTCTGACACCCCCAGCCTCCTCCCCACACACAAACATGTCTCTCTCCTTTAGAGTATTCCCTCACCACTCCCTTTATCAACATCTTTCCTAAGGACTGGCTCTCATGAACCCATTCATACTAAATTGTATAACTCTGACATAATGCACAGCCTTTGACCCTCGCTGTGGTGCTTATATTTTAATAAGAATAGCCATTTGGGAAACACAAGACCTAAAAGAATAAGCTTTTACCAGGGAAATATTTAATGCAATCTTCCAGCAGTGGATGAAATGAACAGGCATCCTCAAGACTCAAAATCCCACTTTGTCAGCAGTTGCCTCCCACTTGTTGCCTTGTTTCTACTGTCTAATCTAATTGGTTCTCTGGGCAGGTGCACTATTTGCACCTACCATAGTGTATGCCCTGATGCTGACATTTACCTTTGCTTACTGGCCTCAAAATGTAGCCAGAATAATCCCTCTAACATACTGTTGTTACTGGAAACATAAGTTGAAGCTCTCTGATTTGCTGAGTAGGGCTGCATTAAAAAAATCGATACACAGCAGAGCTAAAGATGATACAGAGGTACTTAGATGAAAACAGACAATTTTGCAGCAGATTGCCTAACATATTGGCAGTTCTCAAATCAGATGAAATAAGTTTCAGAAAGTTATTTAGCATGAAGAATACATTATTAAATTCACTGTATAAAATGTTAATGCGGATCTGCTGGCTCTTATTGCTGCTTGGGTGCATTCCTCCCTTTTGCAACACTGTATCATAAACTTAACTGTAAGTGTGGGGTAAGCATTTCCCCTCCAATCAACTAGCAGAAATGCTTTTTAGACATCATCTCTGCACCCTTAACCACACAGGCCACCATACATCTCTACTAAAATTAAAACGTCAGAATTTTAGAATAAAATTTGACTATGCACCATCAACAGCGGTCATATTTTTTAACAATGCTTGTATCTTTTTGTTACCTGGATATATGTTTTTAAATAATATTTGCTGGCAGTTATGACAGGTGATTGATGCATCATTTTCTGTGACAATTTATTTCTGAAATGAGTCAAGATTGGGTTTTACCAATTACCCCTTCTTCAGATTTTGCCAGCCATGCACGGTGGTTAATGCCTGTAATTGCAGCATTTTGGAAGGCTTGAAGCAGGTGAATTCCTTGAGCCCAGGAATTGGAAACCAGCTTGGGCAACATGGCAAAACCCAGTTTTTACAAAAAATACAAACAAACAAACAAACAAAAAACAACCAAAAACCTAGCTGGGGATGATGGCATGTGCCTGTAGTTCCAGCTACTCAGGATGCTGAGGTGGGAGGATAGCTTGAGTCCTGGGAGTCGAGGCTGCAGCGAGCCAAGATCACACCACTGCACTCCAGCCTGTGTGACAGAGCAAGATCCTGTCTCGAAAAAAAAAATGTCATTGAACTGAAATCTATTTACATAATTTTATGGGCACAATGTTTCTTGTTGCCATTATGGAAGAGGCACTTCAGAATTTTCAAATAAGCTCATGAAGTAGGGACAGCCATTTGGTACATGGTTAAAGCAAAGACAAGACGAATTCTATGCATACCCAAGGATCATAGGGGTTGTCTGTTTAGTGTGACTCACTAGGAATTCTAGGATTGGCACCTTACTTTAATATATATTCAGTGGCAATCCATGTCAAGACAATTTTCCCACTGAGAGATCTGAATTCTTTACCTAAGACGTTTCATTTGGAATAAGGATGAGGTGCTACCTGTCTGGATTCTTTAATTCATAGAAAAACACATGACTTGTGAATATACCCTACTATTACTGGAACAAATAAGATTTTTCTTGTTTGCTCAATTTTTTATGATCGATAAATAATGTGTGACTTGGGTCGCTGTATTTTTTACATCCTGGGCTTCGTTTGTGTCTAACTTCCTATCTTTTCTCAGAGATAATGGCCTAGTAACTTCTACTGACCATTCAATTCCTGCCAGGCACTATCTCATCTACAAATATTTTCAGTCCCTACATATTCCTGATGAAGTAGCCCATTTTGCAAATTAGAAAGCTAAATCTCAGGAAGACTGGCAGGAATAATAATAAAACTGCAAATGTATGACACCACAATAACTTTATCAAAATGAACTCTATCTACTATTTCTTCTTTGTTTGGTCTTCCATGTACTGAAATCTCCATGTGGCAAGCATGCCACCTCTCATTAGGCCATTTTCATGATTTTCCATAGGCTGAAAGTTAAGTCCTTACCCAGTGGAAAAACATTAGGTCTACTCACTAGAATGTGGGGACTATTTCAGGGGATTCAGTTGCTGGAGTGTCATGGATACTTTTCTCTTTTGTAATAAAGTTATTCAGAGATGATACTCAACATTGGATTTTCAAGATGCTACTTATTGAAGTTGTGTGGTCAAATCGAGCAAAACTGTTTTCATTAAAAGTAATGGTAAAAACCACAGTTACTTTTGCACCAACCTAACAGATTTATTAATATATGTGACTTTAAAATAGCCACATCTGTTTGTATTTTAACTGATATTTGTGCTTCCAATAATAAATTTTAATGCTACCGCAAAAATGGAAATATTTGTAACCATATTTATTTTGCAAAACATCTTTTCTAATGAAATCTAAATGGGAAATAGCAATTGTGTTATGAAATATTGGACTTGTAATTATCATTTATTTTTCCTTGTTTCATTCACATTTTCATTAAGAGAAATAGATACATTAGAGTTTGCAAAGAAAATCTGTGTGCTTTATTCTAGTTTTTCTGTTTTTGTTTTTGTTTTGTTTTAACGAGGCTTTTGCTATGAATTGCTTAGAATTTGATTTATCCTGGATAAATGGAAAGTAATTCACCCTAAGAAGACTGTGAAACTGTTTTGTCTCAGCAGGCTCCATTGTGAAAGCCCAGCATGAGCTAGGGGGATGCAAGACAGGCCAGGCTGCAGCAGACTATTGCGGTACATTTTAAATGTTCATGAATTACTATCAGTGGATGATGGGGAAAAAACCGGACAAATGTGAACAGCATGAACATCAACCACACTTTAATTAGTGATGGCTTCCCAGTAAACAAAATCACACATTGAATTGTAGAACAAAATCCCTGGAAGTGCAGCTGAGATTAATTTTATTTTAGATGGGACTCACTAAGCAGTATCATATCCGTTAAACAAATGATACCATTTATGTTTATATGGGTAAAGTTTACTAAGAGCTGTCACACCTGTATTATCTTATTTGATCTTTACAACAGCCCTGTGAAATAAACGAGGCATTTATTTCCCCCCATATTGTAAGATCATAAGGCTCAGTCCGCTAAAGTAACTTACGTTAACATGGTGATTTTCAAAAGGGACCAAACCCATTTCTCCAAACTCCAAATCTCTATTATTTTGTCTCTGGTAGCATCTTTGAAATTAGCTGCTTTTAGAACACAGATATTCTACACAGCACATTTTGATAAATGTTTAAAATTGTTACAGTAGATCTCCCTTATCCTCGGAAGGTATGTTTCAAGACCGTCAGTGGATGCCTAAAAGTGCACATAGTACCCAATCCAATATATACTATGTTTTTTATACCTACATTCCTATGATAGAGAATTCGAGATGAAACAGCAAAACCAGCAGGAATTTCCTTTTACTTCTTCACAATTTCATGAATAGAAGAGCCATTCTTACCAGAGATCTTACAAACCTCATCGTACGATATATATATTTTTTCTCTTTTCAACTAACAACTTTCACCGTTTCACTAAAAATGAAGCACTTTATGGCTTCTCTTTGGCATATCTGAATTGCCAGCATCACTAATTTTGCACTTTGGATCCACTATGGATCCAAAATACAATAAGGGTTACTTGAACACCAACACTGTAATATTTCCACAGTCTATCTGATAACCAAGACAGCTACTGAGTGACTTATGGGCAGGTGGCATCAACAGTGTGGATATGCTGGACCAAGGGATGATTCAGGATCCGACTGCATGAGATTTCATTACACTGCTCAGAATGGCATGCAATCTAAGACGTATGAATTGTTGATTTCTGGAACTTTCCATTTAATATTTTTCAACCGCAGTTGAAGGCAGTTAACTGAAACCATGAAAAGTGAAACCGCGGCTAAAGGGTGACCACTGTACTTTTGATTTCACAAATCTCTCTTCAACTTTATTCTCTGATGAAGATTAAATGTAACTGATAAAATCTTTATCAGTTCCCACAAGGAGTTAGCTTGGAAGTGGCACAAGCTTTAAATTTCAGGAATGATGGAATTAAACGACAGGTTCTTGAGGTAATTATGTAAGAACTGTCTGGGTTGTAACTTTCAGATGCTACAAGCAGAGCCAATCTGTCTCAGAATTCATGAAAAATTAAAAATAGTGTGCTTCCCTTACAAAGACAATGCACGTTCCAATACCTCTTATTTTTATTTTCTTTTCCAAGCCAATTTTGGCCATGTGAACTTTGGGAAAAAAAGGGGGAAGTACATTTTCACACTACTAACATTAAATACATTAAGTTGGTGTAGGCAACTTAAATGTTACATCTTTAGGAAACTTGGGAAATTTAATTATCCCCTTTTGAGGGCAAGCACCACAACATATATTTATAAACAAATAAAACCAAGTAGTTAAGTCTTGGAATTTCTTTGCATTACTGTAGATAAACGGGTAACATAATATTATTTGCATATTATTTGTGTTTAAATTTGAACTTTCTATCTTAGTATAAAAATGAACCCAGCCAGAAGTGATTAAGGTAGAGGGATTAATTTCCTCTAGACTGAAATATACAGAATGTTCCCAGTGGAATATTATCAGTATTCCACAGACTGCTTTCCTGACACCTGCATTTTTCTTGGTTTTTATTTAAAATGTGAGGCTCTGAAAACTAGATCATTAAATATTACAACTGAAGTATACACATATTATGTGTTTATATGTATATATAAAAGCTAGATGACCATAAAGCTAAATTTACACTAACCAAAAATAGCTCCTCAATTCTACTAATCACAAATAATATTTTTGCATAATTTTAACAATATGCCAAATTGCATCACAAATAAAGGGTAGAAAGTAATTTTTTGAATCTATGGATAGCCTCATGAATAGGCTAAGTAATCTTAACAAATGCATACATTTAAAAATACAAGTGGTAGTCGTTATATTGGGAAATTTTCTATTGTTGGAATTTTCAAATTTAATTATATTTCAAAATCTCAGTATTTCATAATCTTGATTTGATAAGCGTTCTGCTTATTTTCGAATGGTTCTCTTTAAAAAATATAATTTCATGCTAATATTTCTTGCTGGAACACATTGATTTCAAGTGATTTTTAATATATGGAAATTATTAGAACTGATAACATTCATAAATCTATTACCCTTTTTAAGAGGTTTGGTTGTTGTTTTATAGGTTATTTAAAAGTTTTTTTTTGGTCTCATTTGCTCCTACATTTAGTGATAATGTATTTAAAAATAAACATCTTCTATATTCTTATTGAAGCTTTTAAAAGTTTAGTTTCAACTATCTAGAATGATTCTAAAATGAAACTATTTGATCAGTTTCCACTATGTTTCCAAAGCTTTTCATATTGACTTTATTGTTTTTAGAGTGATAATGGCTAGAGATGCGCAAAATATATAAGGTTCACCCTCCTGTGACCACTTACTATTGCTTTAGTTGGAGAGTCGTTTCCAGAAAAGAAGTCCTTAACTTGAGATATCCAATTCTAAAAAACAGTGTGAATATGGTGAAGTTCACCTTTGGCAACCTAGGAAAATATCCAACCCTGGTTCTAAAAAATTATTTATACAAACTGGCTGACTAAATGAGTGAATTAAGCCATCATCAATTGAACAGAGAACCAAATTTACAAAGCCATACACATCTCATGCTTTTAGAGTTCTTACAACAGCTGCTTCTGTGGTACTAAAGACATGTAGGACTCAAAGACTGCCAGTTGTCATGAAGTTCAGGAATCTATTTGAACTTCATTCTTAATGTATAGTAAATAATAATTTAAAAAACCCACCAACATACATTCAGCACTTCCTATGCACCAGGCACTGTCCTAAACACATAAGTAATTTATCTCTTTCAGTCCTAAACATTTTTTTTTTCTTTTTTGGGGAAGGTATTATTATGACCCTTATTTTACGAATTTGGAAACTAATGCTCAGAGAAGGTAGGTAAATGACTGGCCAACCGTCATCAACAAGGATGTGGTGAAGCAGAGAGTCTACTCACCCATTTCAATCACTCTACTAGATCACTAGCATTTGTACAAATACTTTCCAAGATAAATAGCTGATAACTCTATTTTTAGTACTTTCTATTGTCTAATTATGTCTGCCAAGAGTTCATAGGTTATGCCCAGTTCCCAATGTGATAGTATTTGCAGGTGGGGCCTTTGGGAGTTAATTCTGTTTAGCTGAGATTAGGAAGATGGGGCCCTCATGATGGGATTAGTGCCCTCATGAGAAAATAAACCATAGAGTTTGCTCTCTCGCCATCTTCCATGTAAGAACACTGCCAGGGCCGGGCGCGGTGGCTCAAGCCTGTAATCCCAGCACTTTGGGAGGCCGAGATGGGCGGATCACGAGGTCAGGAGATCGAGACCATCCTGGCTAACACGGTGAAACCCCGTCTCTACTAAGAAATACAAAAAATAGCCGGGCGAGGTGGCAGCGCCTGTAGTCCCAGCTACTTGGGAGGCTGAGGCCGGAGAATGGCGTGAACCCGGGAGGCGGAGCTTGCAGTGAGCTGAGATCCGGCCACTGCACTCCAGCCTGGGCTACAGAGCGAGACTCTGTCTCAAAAAAAAAAAAAAAAAAAAAAAAAGAACACTGCCAGAAGGCAGTTGTTTATAAGCCAGGAAGAGAGCCCTCAACAAAACTTGAGAATATCTGTTGTTGAAGGCATCAACAGCATTTATTTAGTTATGGCAGCCTGTGCTAACTAAGACAGTGCCCATATACTTCTTCTGCAATAAACCATCTCTAAAAATCTCATTTGCCAAGCAGATCAATGAATCAGTTATCATCTGCTAGAACAACTTTAGGATTCCACTGATTTATTCACCTAATTATGCTTTCTGGCTCATTGTTATTTTTCATGCTTCCTTATATTTTATTGGGTTTTATTTTCTCTCAAAATTTTAGAGTGACTCTATTATTGGAACTTCAAATTAAAGGCCAGGCACGGTGGTTCATGCCTGTAATCCCAGCATTATGGGAGGCTGAGGCAGGCAGATCATGAGGTCAAGAGATCGAGACCATCCTGGCCAACACAGTGAAACCCTATCTCTACTAAAAATAAAAAAATTAGCTGGGCGTGGTGGCGGGTGCCTGTAGTCCCAGCTACTTGGGAGGCTGAGGCAGGAGAATTGCTTGAACCTGGGAGGTGGAGGTTGCAGTGAGCGGAGATAGCACCATTGTACTCCAGCCTGGCGATAGAGTGAGACTCCATCCAAAAAAAAAAGAACTTCAAATTAAATAGCATGATTTAAAATTCATCATAACCACATTACATACTTAAAACCTTCAGTTCACCTTTTTTTTTTGAAGTCTAAATACCCGAAGATCACTAAGAACTTAAGATGTCTGATAATGTCTTTATTTGGCTTCACTTTTGTCTAGATATTGCCCAGGTAATTATCACATCGCTGGAAGGCAAAGAAATGATAGCCCAGTTTTCTATGTATGAGTAAGTTTACTCAGTTGCAGGGATTATTGGGCAAGCTCTCAGGTGTTACAGGGTTCAATTTAAATGCCCTCTTAAAGTAAAGGTAGTTTAACAAAAAAATGGTTTGTAATTGTGCTGCAAATACAAAAAAGAAAAAATTATACTTTTAACATGACTAGATAGCCTGAAACATGATTACCCCCTCATAGATCCTTTTATTCTCTTGCTAAATATGTTCTTTTTCACCCTCAAAGTCCTTTTTTTTTTTTTTCTTGAAACAACCTTGACTTTTTTAGGAAGAATTTTTTCTAATTCTTACATGGTTCTGTTTAACATGTATAACAAGAGAGAATGACTGTTTTTATTCCCATAAGCCTCAATGTTTAGACATCAGCTTCTTCCTCAAAATAGGTATCATAAATATTTATGCATAGGGCTAGTGTAGTATATAATATTTCTGATGTTTGTTGATTGGCTTAATGAATGAAAGAGGACATCAAAAAAGTTTTAGAAGAACTTTCAAATGTGGACATGAATTACAACTAAAACAAATGTATGTGCAATGTAAATTCATGTGATTAAAGTCATTTTAAAAATTAGACATGTTTCTAAACATAATGTGCAAAGTAATCACAAAAATAATCTATGGGAACATTTCACATAATGTTAATTTATGTTCAGTAGTCTCAACAAGTAAAAACAAAAAGCCAAATGTCCTACTAGACTTCAAATATGCTTCTCCATTTTAAATCTGTGTATATACAAATCAAGATCTTTGTATATTGGAATGAATCTACATATAATAGTAAAAATAATAGCTAACATATTCTAAGCTTTTAGCATTTAACAAACTCTGTTCTAAACAAACTTAGTTATCACAAGTTAAATATGCAAACAAAAGATTATTATAAAATAAAATTTGACAGTATTTTGCAAGATTTTTGTAACAGGATTCATTCTGCATTGTAGTTTTAACGAAATTCTGAATTTGTTAATGGAATAATATCAGGAAACTCACTTGACAAATTTCCATTTATCAGAAGACTTTTATTTGATACCAGGAAAGATAGCAAAAATAGGTCATTATTTAGGTCAATTATACCAAGACCCTCCCTGGAATAAATCATATCTATATTTGAAAAAGGAAATTTGATTAGTAATTTATGCAATGCTAATTAGTTTTTAGCCACAAGCCACCTTTCCCACCCGCATCACCCTTTCATTCCAATACCGTTGGGTTAGTTCTAATTTTATTCTGAAAGTTGTTTAACCTAAAATGTCTTTAGGGGATAATTTTCTAACCACCTTTTAAACTACCACCCACAGTTTCTCACAAACTAAGATCCATCAGAAAGGTTATTTCTTCTTGTTATTATTTTTTTCTTAAATGGAACAAAAGAAATATTAAACATGAATGACGTTAGACAATTTGATACATTCTATTGAAGATATTGTTCTCCTGAATATACAATGGAAACTGCTTCTAAATTCTAGGTTGATAGCATTGTAGTAAATAACTGAAATGATTAAATGGGTCAATAAACAACATACATTTCAAAGTTTCCTGGTTTTAAACGATATTAATGATCTTAATTTGAAATAATTGGTGTAAACTGAGATTATGTAAATGATTTCTTGCCATCCTCAAAATGCTGATGTCAAAGCCATTGACAATGATTTAGCTGAGTAAAAACAATGGATTTATTTGCATTTCTAAGGCATGTATAGAACAAGAAATCTGTGTCATGGCTTCTTCCCATATGTGTATGTAAACATACACATTTTCTGCAGGATGTACATGTACACATTAATGTGCACACACATGCACATACATGCACATGCACACACAAACATATAAATACATATGTATACATATAAATACAATATACATATTTATATAAATCTATATATCTATATAAATTAGATATCTATATAAATCTTCATAAATTAGAGACCTATATTGAACCTATATTTTTCTACACAAGGCCATTCATTATTTTAAATGTTTCATTAGGTCACTGGCACTTACTTTTTATATTATTAATGTTATCTTAATAATTTTAGTAACATTTAAGAATTTAATTTTACGATTATATTCCGAAAATCAAAAGTAAGTGTAATTACTCAGAATAAATCAATAGCTATTTCATTGCATGTTAACAAACTTGACTCTATCATTAAGCAATAGGGAGCCATGAAAGGAACTGACTAAATTTGCATTTTAGACAAGTCAGCGTAGCAGCCTCGTGCATGTTGAAATTGCTGGTCAGAAAGACCCATTAGGATGCCGTTGCATGAACACATTTGAGAAATGGTTAGGTTGTAAACTAGGCAGTGATGGTGAAACCAAATGGGTCTGAGGAAAGTAAGGATGAGGAATAAAGAAAAGAGTCCTAGAGTAAATGGATGCCTGGGATTCAACTGACTGATACAAGGAAAGTAACAAAATGAGGAAGAATGAAGGAAAGTAGGATGGTATATTTTTGGAGGATTGGGTTTTAAAAATTATAAATTAAGTTCATGACTCAAATTTATTTGCTCAAATCTACTTATACAAATACCTTGCAGATTAGTTTCCTTAGATATTACCACTGGATCTAGAGGTGCCTAGAAAATCTTTTATTTATTTATTTACTCTTTTTTTTTTTAAGGAGAAGATAAAACACAATTTGAAATTAGCTTCAGACTTTCAGCAGCTGTAAGACATCAACAACCCAGTTTGTGCTTTAATACTTCCAACACTGTGGCTGCTAATTTGAAACATTTCACACTTTGTTAAATTTTAAAAGTTTTCCACCTTTTAAACTTAAAATACAAATAAATATAATGGAAACGTGTGAATGACTGGACTTTATAATCACAGATGCGAGGGTATAAAGCTGATATCAATAGCAACAGAAATTAGAAACTAATCACCAGTAATGCTAGATAAAGATGACATAGAACAGAATATCTAATCTGATTTAATTGAAATTTAAATTCATAGTATGCAAAAGAATAAGAATACAATCATCCTTTCCTGCTTTATCAGTGCACACAAGTACTATCAGGTTGTATAATCACATTCCATTGCAAAGTATCATGATGCTGTTTCATGAAGAATAGCTAGAGAAAGTGATGCTGACGAATAAATTATGGTTTCAAGTGCTTGAATCGCATATAAATTTACCCTCCAGAAGGGCTGTTAAACAAAAGAACTCTAAAGTCTTGATCTATTTAGAGTATTTTCTTAAGTATGGCCTTTGCCCTGTTTTTAACCTCATTTAACTCTTATTAGAAAACATCTCTCGTATCAGTATAAAAACCTATTTTAGAGAAAATCCAGCACCTACTCTCACAATGATATCGCAAGCAAAGTATTTGTTGCTTTCTTCAGAGTTGAGGATGACTGGTGTGTCTTCTGATTTTCATTTCAGAACACACTCTTCAGTAATTTTAGTTTTGTTCTGAAACTACTGCATAACCACCAGTGCATCTGACGATGCGGACTTCCTGCCTGTCATCACATACCTATAAAAAGGAAAATGACCGGAGGGCGGAGGTTTCAGTGAGCCGAGATCGCCGCAGCTCTCCACTCTCCAGCCTGGGTGAAAGAGTGAAACTCCGTCTCAATCAATCAATCAATCAATCAATAGAAAGAAAAACAAGGAGAGATTAATAGGCAAGATTATAAAAATCTTATAATGTTAGAGGATAATTTTTTAGTGAAACAGAAGACTGATGTGTGGAGAGTGAGTGGAATATATGCTTTCTAAACAGAATATACGTTGTTTTCTTAGACTTGTTCTCCATTTGTCTGATGTTACACAGAATCGTTTATAAAATAATAGTTATAGGACAATTTAAAAACTTTACTTGTTAAAAAAATACAACAAAACACCAATAAAAATAGAGATCACAGATTACAATGCTAAATTTAAGGCATTTAAAATAGGTTTTTAATTTTAAAAATAACACATGAAATATAGATAAGGTGATGTTTGGAAAAAAATAAAATATTAAAATATATGTTTTTAATAATAGAAAATAAGAAAAAAAAAATGTTGTCCTTTGTCTTGGCCTGTTTTGTTTTCCATAACGAAATATCACAGACTGGGCAATTTGTAAAAGAAATAAATTTATGTCTTAAAGTTCAGGAGACCACAGTTGAGGGGGTGCATTTGCTGAAGGCCTGCTTGCTGCATCATCACATGGCAGAAGCAGAAAGGGAAAGAGAGCACGCGCAAGAGAGCAGCAGGGCAGGAGAGGGCCTAACTTGCTTTGATAATAAGTCTACTCTCTCTATAACTAACTCACTCTCATGATGACAACATTCATTCATGAGGGTAGAGCCCTTCTAGCCTAATCTCCTCCTATAGGCCCCATCTTTCAACCCTGTTACATTGGGAATTAAGCTTCCAACACATGAACTCCTGGGGACACATTCAAACCATAGCATCCTTCAATGCAAATAAAGGAGCTCAAAGTTGAAAGTAATTTATGAATGGCGAATGCACAATGTAAACTGGAAATGCCATTGTCAGAAAAACATAGAGAATCAATGGATAAACACTCAGATGGGGTACACGGATGTCATTGTCTACATAGAAAGTTTGCCAGTTCATTAGTAGTGACAAACGTTTTTCCTGGACTTGAAATCTAGGAGAATGTTGTCACAATGGCCATTTTAGTCAACCAACAATAAGATCTTGTCCCCATTTATGTTCTATTTGTTGCTGTCTCTTCTTGGTGGCTCTTGGTAAACAATAAAGGACTATCACAGAATACAATAGGGGATCTTATTCACATGAATAGAGAATGAAAGGGAAGGCGGTATAGTCTAGATTAATAGTTATCAGAGAGCTGTAGTAATAGTTTTAAGAGTAGATGAGTTCATCAAATCAGACTTTCTCAAACTTTTGGTTAGGGGAGAAAAGTATAATTTTGGTAGAAAATTGGAGATTTGAAATAAGACTGCCTGCCCTGCAATTTGAAAATTTATAACATTAACTCCAAATGAATAAATAAAAAGGGTCAGAATGCACTATCGCTATAATTTTATAAAAGGAAACAACACTTCCAAGAGAGAAAAGCGAGTTACTTTATACTGATATTTGTGTATGAGTATGTTTGTGCCTCCGTATGTGTGTGTAAACATTGTCATGGAATCTCAACATTTTTAACGTGGCTTTGGGAAGCACTGCTTTAAACTCATATTTTTACAAAGAATTGTCAGATTCAGGATTTTGTCATAAAATGCACAGCAGGAATACAAATTTGATGTGTCCAGCAATTGTCAGATATTCTTTGTTCTCCAATGAGGTCACTGTGTGTGATTTGAATTTGAATACTTTCTCAGCTTTGAGGACCATATGTCCACAGTTCTACGGTACCACCACTAGATGGCAACCTTGCCCGTCTCTTTCAGGCAAGACAAATGTTCTAAAGCAGAGATGATTTTCTCTAAGAAAGTAACTTTTTATTGAAGACATAAATTTAACTTTTACATAACTAGTTTTTTATCATAAATAAATTATGTTAAAACAAAGTTGACAATCTGGTAGTTATACTGAGGTTTCACATGATTCACTATATAGAAATGCAAAATCATTTGTGGAGTGAACTTTTGGCTAGGCAGTTTACATGGATTGTGCTAAAATTCACAAAACCTTACAGGAAAAATACCATTATTACCTCTGTTAAGAATGAGGGCACTGAGGTTCAGAGAGGTCAGAGAAATCCTGAGCGCTTATGTATTTTGATTTCTGTCTATACGTCGGGTGTCATCTTCAGTACATACTCATTCTATGCTGAGTAATTTGCAGTTTTCTGAAAATTCTTATTTTTACATATTTTTGCATGTTCTTTTAAAATCTACCTGTAATATATTCCTTTACACAGTTCCTCTTCCTTTTTCCCACCCAACAGTTTGACATCATACTATCATGCAAGTGTCATCTCAAAACATTAGTTTTTGTGAAAGAACCTAGTCTTCACATATAATCATTAAGCCATGTTCTATAGGGCTGTTCTACACTATTACTTTCCTAATAATATTCTCCAATATGAAATTTCAGATACTCCATACAATTTATTTATCCATGTTAAAAGATATGCCCAATCCTATCTTCTTTATCTTACATAAAAATTTACCATACTGTTAGATAGCAAGCTACTATATCAATCATTTGTCTTATTTTATTTTATTTTATTTATTTTTGAGAAGGAGTCTCTCTCTGCCACCCAGGCTGGAGTGAGTGGCGCCATCTTGGCTCACTGCAAGCTCCGCCTCCCGGGTTCCCGCCATTCTCCCGTCTCAGCCTCCGGAGTAGCTGGGACCACAGGCGCCGCCACCTCGCCCGGCTAATTTTTTGTATCTTTAGTAGAGACGGGGTTTCACCGTGTTAGCCAGGATGGTCTCGATCTCCTGACCTCGTGATCTGCCCACCTCGGCCTCCCAAAGTGCTGGGATTACAGGCCTGAGCCAGTGCGCCCGGCCCAATCATTTTAAAAGAGTATATTTTTGGCAAGTTAATGCCTTTCCATTGAAGATTCTAATTGAAAATTGAGTAAGCAAAAAAGGAACTTATGGGTACAAGTAAATGAATATTGTAGGAGTAGTCTCATTGATGTGGTAGCTAATTCAGACTCATCTCTCTCTACTAGTTACCGTCTTAACTTCTTTCTCAGGCTTGCGCTGACGGGGAAGGAAGAACTATTAACCATTAAATACCTAAATATTTTTACAGAGGGCAATTTGAAAAGGAAAAAGGTGATTCACTCTCCTAAAGTCTATCTACTCTCAATAACGGTAATCGGCTTGAGTAATGGGTCTTTCTGGAGAAAGGGATGGGGTTCTGGGATTAGCTAGGTCACAACCCAGGCACCTCCTGCTGTGACCAGAGAGTTTGTTAAAGTGCTCTGCTGAACACTTTTATCAGAACCCCCTACCTAGACTGAGGTAGAGGAGAAATTTCTCAATGCACAGATAGAGTCTTCGAATTTAAAAACTAAGAGATATTTACCCTAGATGTATAGCTAAAGAAACATACCATGCAGTAGAGGATTTCACACTGGGTATATATTTTCAATTGTACATTTTACAGAATTGGAATTTTTGTTTTACTTCGGTTCATTTGAACATTTCTATACCTCTAAAAGAGATGAAACCACTAAGTCTTTGAAGGTTAGTAATACCACTGAAAGCTGAACAGATTGAAGGACTTACATGATTTAGCCAGGGAACACTTTTTGCCCTAGAGACATAACAGGAAGACATTCTTGTGACCATGTATCATTTTACAGAATTGGAACACCGTAGTGGACTGACAGTAAGTGGACCTAAAATGAAGAGAATGCACCAAGTTGCTACAGGCAAAGCATACTTGCAAACTAAAATCCTCATTAGCAGCACAAAGCCGGAAGCCAATTTTTTGCTACCTTAGCAGCACCCCAGCCAAGGATGCACTAATTAGACATAGGGATAAGCTATGTTGCTGAGGCAAATCCATCCTTTGTTTATGATGAGGCATGGAGTGACAGCAGTGAGCTTCCAGATCCAAATTCCAGTCGTCACTGATAAGAAGCACACAAGATGTCTAGGCCTAAAATCCTTGCCCAGACTGAAGACCAGAAATACAGTATTTGCTTAAATGTTAACCCTTCAACTGAACAAAGTCTGATCCCACATAGCTAAGGATACTAGGTAAAGTGATGAGGAGGAAGGAGGCATAGAGAGATAGATGAAATGTCTCATGGACACATTGGATATAATCTGAAATAACCAATCAGTATTGTGGACAGCTGGGTAAGCAGAAGCTGAAATTTCAAATGTGCTTCACATGTTGCATATGTAGATTACTACAATAGACTGTCAGTCTGTATTTGTGATGTGAGGATGGTGGGGACTGGTCTCTGTGGGCAGACATGTCATAAGGACTAGTTAATTAAAGTGATTAGACATTAGTAGTCACAGAGATTTTGAAAAGAGTAAAGCAGGGGATACGATCACATCAACTTGTAAGCTTTCAACAAGCCACTAAATGTCACAGTTGGACCACAGATACCTGAGAGATGGACACTGTACAAACACTTACTTTATGGACAATAATTTGTACAAGAAAAGTTATCATCTTGAGGTTATTCATGCAACATCATAATCAGGATTAGAATTCCAAGAGGTTTTAATTCAGTACCTTTTGCAACATTATACTGATTATAGTTAATAGAAATATAGCCATTAGAAGCACACATTTATATATATAGGCTGGGAGTGGTGGCTTATGCCTATAATGCCAGCACTTTGGGAGGTCAAGGCGGGTGGGTCACCTGAGATCAGGAGTTTGAGACCAGCCTGGCCAACATGGTGAAACCTGTCTCTTCTAAAAATACAAAAATTAGCTGAGCATGGTGGCATGCGTCTGTAATCCCAGCTTCTTGGGAGGCTGAGGCATGAGAATCACTTGAATCCGGGAGGTGGAGATTGTAGTGAGCCGAGATCATGCCACTGCACTCCAGCCTGGGCAACAGAGTGAGACCCTGTCTCAATAAATAAATAAATAAAGCACAAGTTTTTATATATTACATTGAGATTGTCATGCAGATGTTGAAATAAAGTATTTTTGTCTAAATATAGTAACTTTCCCATTTATGACAATAAGATATTTTCTATTAAAATAGTTCATTAAAATGGACTGCATCTTATGTATACATGATTAGGACAGGATATATATTGTCACGTTAATTTTAGGTGTTAACTTGTCTGGATTAAAAATACCTAGAAAGCTAGCAAAGAATTACTTTTGTGTGTGTCTGTGAGTATGTTTCCAGAGGAGATAAAGGTAAGTCTGAGTGGACTCCATGGTGGGAATATCTATCTTCAGTGTGGTAGGGCACCATCCAATCTGCTGGTCTCTCAGAGAGAACAAAAATAAAAAGTAAATATGTCAATGTTTCTACTGAAGCTAGACTCTTTCTCTCCTGTTCTTGGACAACTTCAGTCCTGCTGGCCTTTGGACTCTAGGACTTAAAGACGAGTGACACCACTGATTCTCAGGCTTTTGGCTTTCCTTGTTCTGAGACCTTTGAACTTGGACCAAGACACATAACCAGCATCCCATGGTCTCCAGCTTGCAGAAGACATGTCACGAGATTTCTCAGCTTCCATAATCATGCACGCCAATTTCCCTAATAAATTCCCTCTTCTGTCTCTCCCCTCTCTCTTTGTCTCTCTCTGTCTCTACTCATCTTATTGCTTCTTTCCGGGGAACCCCATACATACATGAATTTACATACACGTATGTTGTTTCTTTCTTTTTTTTTTTTCTGAGACAGAGTCTTGCTCTATCGCCCAGGCTGGAGTGTAGTGGCGCGAGCTCGGCTCACTGCAAGCTCCGCCTCCCGGGTTCAGGCCATTCTCCTGCCTCAGCCTCCCGAGTAGCTGGGACTACAGGCGCCCGCCACCACACCCGGCTGATTTTTTGTATTTTTAGTAGAGATGGGGTTTCACCGTGTTAACCAGGATGGTCTCGATCTCCTTACCTCGCGATCCACCCGCCTCGGCCTCCCAAAGTGCTGGGATTACAGGCGTGAGCCACCACACCCGGCCAAGTATGTTGTCTCTTAAGTATAAAACTTTTATGACTCATATATTTTTACATAAAGCTTTGTAACATGAAAATTCACATGAAGTTTATTTAGTTATTTATTCGTTTATGTATTTATTTTTTACAGAGTTTTACTCTGTCGCCCAGACTGGAGTGCAATGGCACAATTGCAACCTCCACCTCCTGGGTTCAAGTGATTCTCCTGTCTCAGCCTTCCCAGTAGCTGGGATTCCAGGCATCCGCCACCATGCCTGATTAATTTTTATATTTTTCACAGAGACAGGATTTTGCCATTTTGGTCAGGCTGGTCTCGAACTCCTGACCTCAGGTGATCCACTGGCCTCGGCCTCCCAAAGTGTTGGGATTACAGGAGTGAGTCACCATGCCTGGTCCACATGAAGTTTTGAAATAGAGCTCTAGTAACCTGGCTTGTTATTAATTGTATAACTAGCCCAGACTGTGAAGTTGGTTATATTTTTAACATAGGCAATGTCAGAGCACATTGTATACTATGAATAAATTTCTTCATCTTGGGATTACTTCATTAATGACTGTAAGTCCTGTAGGGTTGATATCTGTATGATATAAGTTCAATACCACCTCAAAAGCAGACCTTAAAAAATAGTCATTGACTTGCCCATCGATGTCAGAAAATAACAGGTGCTACAAACTATTAACAACTAGATATAAAAATTAGAATCCAAATATCTTTGGGAGAAACAACATAGTAATTTGAATTCCGAGCAAAGCATGAGAAAAATAAATTTCGTATAGAGATAAGAATTCAATGTGCTATATAGAACATATACAAATATACAAGTAATTTTCATTAATAATAAAGAAGACTTAACTATTTTAAGCCACCAAGTTGTTATTTTAAACTTCTTTTTTTCTCCAATACTTAAATGAGCATATGTGTGCACACACACATAGTGCTAACATTTTCATAAATGAGTGGCCTGCAAAATTTCAGCAGGAAAAAAAAAATACATTTGGAGAATTATAATTGCAAGGTTTCCTAAGCATAAGATTCTAAGGTCATAATTCTATTGCACTAAGTTTTATAACTCAACTGGAAAAAAAAAAGCCATTTTGAGGAAAGGACTTATATAAAATGAGAATATCTGACATAAATTATTAACACCTTGAAAGTACACTCATATGGATAATTTATTAATGTTCCTACTTTGCAGATTCCTGGATAAAATTATAAGAATTTTATACCAAATGAATATCTTTGTAAGAAATCATGACTTCAGGATGATAGAAACAGAAGTAACAGAAATAACAGGTTCAGAGAGCAACAGACTGGATGCAGTAGAGGAGAACTCTAGAAAATAGATCCGCCCATCAGCGGCTCCACTTATGAGCCCACACTTCACCATCAGGTTTGCATATTTAGCAAGGATAATAATCATGCTGCTACCATTTATTTGTTCTTATAATAAAAGGAAAAAAATAATCAGGTAGTTCCTCAAAAATCTCATTTCCCTTTTCTGAACAGCGGTTCTTACTTTTCAATAGCACTCCACACCTGATTAGATTCACACACAATCTTCGTCATACTTTCACTGGAAGATGGTGTTGAAGATAAATTATCAAGTAATCATTTACTCTCCCATAACAAGTTTTATTGATTTTCAGATTTGTGGCAATAGATTCTATCTGTAATAGAAGAATCTGGAATTCTATATTTTTCCCTTGGATAATAAGACAACCATCTCTAAGAATGTAGGGTATATCCAATCACTGTGTTAGGTTACGTATTTTTCAATACTCTAATTTAAGTCTCAAAATCAGTTTTTAAAAATGCTACCTATTTTTGTGCTCACAAAAGACTATATGTCTGAAAAAATCATAATACAGTATGGTGCTCTTTAATGCCACAATATAGACTTTTAATTGTTCTTTGTGTCTATAGGACTGAAAGTAAATATACATCTATAATTTGCATTGGTGGACCCCATTAGCTCATCTCCTTAAAAATGGTTTTATGGCCGGGCGCGGTGGCTCAAGCCTGTAATCCCAGCACTTTGGGAGGCCGAGACGGGTGGATCACGAGGTCAGGAGATCGAGACCATCCTGGCTAACACGGTGAAACCCCGTCTCTACTAAAAAATACAAAAAACTAGCTGGGCGAGGTGGTGGGCGCCTGTAGTCCCAGCTACTCGGGAGGCTGAGGCAGGAGAATGGCGGGAACCCGGGAGGCGGAGCTTGCAGTGAGCCGAGATCTGGTCACTGCGCTCCAGCCTGGGCGACAGAGCGAGACTCCGTCTCAAAAAAAAAAAAAAAAAAAAAAAAAAATGGTTTTATGATTTTATATTCTTTATTTTAGTTACTACTTATTAGAATTATATAACCTTAGTACTTGAGCTTCGTAAAAGATTTCCCCTGTAATATTTGGTGCTCTTCCTGGTAGCCTCTGTTTTGATATGTAATTATGAACTCATGTTTATTTAAGTTTCTGTTAGGACCATTAAAAAATTCCCCAAAAGTAAAAAAAAATGAATTGATGATAGTAGATAGATAGGCAGATTTCTAAATAAATATATGGACAGAAAAATATATCAGGAAATGTTTATATTTTTCCAATGACTATCCTTAGGATAAGGATAATTAATTTGTCAAATCTACAAACTACATTCACAAAAGTAATCTAGCTTAAAGGATGATCACTAGCATATGTGTTATGGAGTTGTGCTCTGAAGAAGAGATACATGTTTGAATCATATAAAATGAGCTGTATTCCTATATAATAGCAACATTCTGCAACTGGAGATTAAAGGAAATATCCACAGAATTTACATCAATCAGCCAGTTCTGCTTTGCCAATCGAGAATTTTCTACAAATATTGAATAATGTCTTTACAAGACTATTATAAGACACACAGCAATTCCTTCCAACCCTCATTTCTCCTGCCTCAGATTAGGTTTTTCTTTTAACCTAAGTCACTGATATCTACATCTAAGTTACACCATTGACTCGAATTTCTCATTTCATTCTATTTTCTATTTTTTTTTTCCATTAGAAATGTTCATCTAAAAAACATTGATCTAACCAATCATCCCATACTGGAAACTCAGGATGACACTACACACCTATCAGAATGCTAAAATAAAATGTTAAACAAA